>NC_068357.1:78182621-78482621 GCF_020536995.1 Dreissena polymorpha | reverse complement strand
AATATTGAAGATAGCATCTTGATATTTGGCATGCATGTGTATCTCATGGAGCTGCACATTTTGAGTGGTGAAAGGTCAAGGTCATCATTCAAGGTCAAAGGTCAAATATATGGCTTCAAAGCGGCGCATAAGCGGGCATTGTGTTTTTGACAAACACATCTCTTGTTATCACTGGAACTTACAGCAGAACCGCAGAGGCTAGAGCATGCCGCGGGGGGGGGGATTATTTTCGACAGAAAAACTTGCATTTTGAATAGAATTATAATGAAAACTTTAAACACATAGTATTTCGCATTAAATGAGCACAGGAATGTATATATAATACGAACTATCTGACAACCTATTAGGAACAGCCTGCATATACAGTTGTAAAAAGAGATTCGAGTATTCTCTTAATGTGTATACGCATGCGTCTTTGTCTTCTTTTAACAAGAACACCGAGAATGAAGAAAAGAAGTAAAGTATTTCTTTATTGCTATTCGTCTGTTCTATACGAAATCAAACACGATGAAAAAAACAACAACAGGGAACTCAAATTCGCGGGCGCCGGGAATCGTCTTCCGGGGATAACTAGTCGATGATGACGTTAACATTCGCGTTTGCGTTCACGAAAGACTATACAAGTTAAAAACTTGTGGTGAGAGTGGTAACAGCCCATTAATCTTGAAATCACATATTGCTTAGTTTAAACCTATTTATTTTAGCTCGATTATAGAAAGCCTCAGATTTATTGAAACGCTCTCGAGTCCGTTTCCTGGGCCTATAACCAGTACTTGGTGTCTTTGGGGGAAATTTAAAGAACGCTCCCACAGTGGGGATCGAACCCTTGATCACCCGGTCGCTAGGCAGACACCTTATCCATTACAACACCGCCACCTATTGCCTCACAATGTTACAACAGAAACAGCATATAACTTTATGCTTTAATTCCACGCTTATCTCTCTTAAATAACTCAGTAGCAACGTTAAATACATGACACATAACACACACTTCATATACCAGTAACACATAATTTTCGCAGGTATATTTTTACCGGCTGCTTGTGTAATGATTAAAGATACGTTTCTCCACGTATTTCATTATAGCAAAATAATTCAAAGTTGTACCTACTAAAAATTAAAGTTTATCAATTAAAATTCAATTATTATTTTAGTTATATAATGATCATTCAGAATATAAGTATCGATTCATGTAAGAGTTTTAGCAACTTAAAGCATACAATATACACTGTGAGTGTGCAAAATAATAGAACATGTTAATAAGTTGGAAGTGACGTCAGTCTCGTAGCTGACTCTGGAAAGTAATCATCTAAAACAAATCAGAATTAATGATTTAAATACTATTGTAATATACTGAACAACTCTCACTCCGAAAATGCCAAACTAAAGCGCGTTCTGATATTTCACGTCCAACCTGCGCGCGACGGTCCGGACCGGACGCTGCAGTTGTCGCACGGACATTGGTTTACCGTAATTGACGCACCTCTCTACTGGCTTGTTTTCCAGCTCATTCTGCAGTCGCTTTTTCGCTATTGTTATTTTCAGACGTCTCTCGTTTGGCGTTATTCCTATGGGCAAATCAAGTTCTGGAAGTTTGACTGTGTCGGTTTGTTGCCATGGTTTTCTGAAAACATTATCGAGCCTTGGGTTCTTTTCAACGGATTTCTGACACTCAAATGAGGACGCCGTATTTACAGACGAAAATATCTTTGGTAAATTCTCTCTCTGCTTGCTCCTCTTTACACTGTCGTCCGCCACATCCAGCAACCATTGCGGCAATTCTCTGAACATGAAATGGTATGAAGTAAGATTCCTGCACGGGAAGTGAACGCATTCCTTGGTACTTGACGACACTCCAATGCAGCAAGGTTTTGGTTCCCAATCTGAGGAGGATCGTTCCAGGGGGAACCAGATAACGTTTGTGTTAACATCCGTTTTCTTCTTAGTAAAATACGAGCTTAACTTTGTCATTCCCGCCCCATATGATTCTAACTTTGCTGTCAATAAATCTTCTTCCGCCGTTATACCTCTTAGAACTGCGTTCTGCGCGCGGTCGAGACGCCTTATTAGGCCCAGGAACTTCTGCTCAGCACGTGTCTCGAAGCGGAGACTGCCCACACCGGACTCCTTGAGCTTACGCGTTCTTTTAATCATTCTAAACAAGTCAACTTTGAAGTCTGCTTGTGTCCATATATCACTTTGTAACACTGCTGTTTTATATCTTTTTTTTCTGAAATGTATGTTCCTTTCACTAAAAAGCAGAATGATCTATTTCGTAATTCTTAGTTTAAGTATACTTTTAAAGATCTAGTTCAGAACGACGCTTTTGACCATCAGGCTCTTACATTTGTACTTTTTCATGAAGACTTTAAGATGCTTTTTTTCATATTATGGCGTTATAACAACACATATGTATTTCCAACTGTTCGCAAAAGGGATACACTCACATTCGCCGTTACCAATTTATATTAAATAAATGCATGCTTAACATGATACTTATACATCTGCACTAAATTGTACCACTTGTCAGTCAGATTCCGACTGAGGAATCAATAAAGTACCGGCTTTATTATATTTAATGTTCGCTGTATACCACGCTCCAGAGTTCACCGGTCCATATTTCGCATTGATTCACAGTTTGCTTCTAGCTGAAATATTCATTGAACTGACAGAAATGTAAATGTAAATATTGATTTCTCACACGTTATTGTTTCTCTACATCAATAAAATTGTTTTTCATATTTGTTTTCTTATCATAGATGTTTTTTACAATCTTAGACATTGCATACTTAAAATATACTTTAAATAATTTACTTTATTATTACTTCACCTTGTTGTGTATAAAAATATATATTCGTATAAGCACATATGTTGCTGAGCGTTTTATACACAACTGTGTGCACGGGTAATTAATTAAATAGACAAACTAGCGAATAAAAGAATACAAGAAGCTTGTCCCATTAATATATTGACATTGTAAAATTTTCGATCGTCACATTTTTCTTCGAAGTGTTACTTCCATTTTTTTTAATACAGATGCAAAATAACACTTAATTGGTTCACTTGAAAAGCTGTAAAATCGCAAATGATCACGTATGTCACAGTAATGTGCTATTCGTACATATACCGGGTAACATTGACCTAAATTGGTAAAATTAATTTTTGCAGCGTCAGGCAATTTTCATGGGGTATAATTTTGAGTGTTTTTTATTATACTTTTTAATGAAATGTGTGTAACCTTTTTAAGCATATTGTTCCAAAAAGTACAGAACGAATCGCTTGAATCTTTCCGCTGATACAACATAACTGTATATGGATAAAGGCCTTAAAGGGCTAATTTACCATAGAACGGATAACATCCAGACATGAGCAAACATACGCTTATCAATAGAAACAATACAGTTGCGAGACTGCCATTATATTGTATTGATCGAATGATATGCACCGATTAATTTTTCTTGGAAACCTGAACACGGTAGTTCTGTTCTGATGCTTGATGCTAGCGTCCTGAAAAAAGGACATTGCAAACAGCGTAGACCCAGATGAGACACCGCATGATGCGGCGTCTCATCTGGGTCTGCGCTGTTTGCTTTAAGGAATTTCTGTAAGAAATATTCTAAATATAGAAAAAAATTATACCAGACACCCCTAATTTTGGAAATAAATTGATCCAATTTAGAAGGATGGGAGAGTCCACTAGGCATAAATGGGTTAAAAATCGTGGAAGCAATTCAGGTTGAAATAATCATCTAGGAAATTCCTCACATTATGTTCATTGTTATCGCACGTCTAAATCGATAAGACATTCAGAAATATACAAAACATATCTAATCGGTAAATATTATTTCAAATACATCATATTAGTAACAAAAGTGTTTAGTAATATGTTATGTCCCCCTTCACTACCGGTATAGTGGGGGACATATTGTTTTTGCCCTGTCTGTCGGTTTGTTGCTTTGTTTGTTTGTGCAAACTTTAACATTTGCCATAACTTTTGCAATATTGAAGATAGCAACTTCATAATTATATGGCATGCATGTGTATCTCATGGAGCTGCACATTTTGGGTGGTGAAAGGTCAAGGTCAATGTCATCCTTCAAGGTCAAAGGTCAAATATATTTGTCAAAATCGCTCATTTAATGTACCCATTTGCAAAATTGAAGACAGCAACTTGATATTTGGCATGCATGTGTATCTCATTGAGCTGCACATTTTGAGTGGTGAAATGTCAAGGTCATCCTTCAAGATCAAAGGTCAAATATATGGGGATGTAGTGTTTCATAAACACATCGCTTATTTTTTATCAAAGTACAAGTGAGTTCGCCATAAGCAACAGTGTAAATGTGGTCCCACAGCAAAACACCGAGTATTTCACTATTCAAAGCTATACATTGTTATGCATTGTATGAGAACATAAATTAAATTACACAAATAATAATACATATTTCGAAGCTTGACAATCTAGATGCCATTTATGTAATTTAATTATTAATGGTATGGTGTGCTAGTTTGTGTTATTTTTAAGTGATCGATTAAAAGTGCATTCGATGCATTTAATCAACCATAAAGCAAAGTACAGAACAATATTTAAATGTAAGTTTAATTTACTTATAAATTGTATGACAAAACTGATTAGTTGTTTCTTATTAATTGTTCATTTAACCACTGAAAAAAAAACAATGATGCAAAATTACGTGTAACGTTTGATACATGGATATTGTAATCTCTTTACTTGTTAATTAGAGTGATAACTATCAAACAATTTATTTCATATGCCAATTGTATCAATTGTTTATTTTCTGTAAATGTTTGTACCCTTCATGTGGTCAAACGTAATTGCTTCTTTTAATGATGTTGTTTCGTTAGTTTCCGCCACGTACCATCTCCAGAAGTTGCGATGGAGTTTTAATTTACCGGTACTCGCTAAATGTGTTACGTGCACTTGTTTAGCAGTAAATATTGTAAAATATTTAAAATGTATAATTATTAAACGCTTTTTATTATGATTAAACTGGCTAGATTCTATTCATAGCATAGTTTTTGAAAATCTGTTTTTGGACAAATGATTTTTATTTTTACCGTATGTAACATATGTAATTAATGCAACAGTAAAGTATTTTCGCGTTTAAGAAGACAGAGATGTGCCAACATTGTGTAACATGACCACGTAACATTCGTCTTTCACATGTGGTTAATGTCACCAGAATGTTAGAAAGTGATTGTCTTGGCAGTAGCTGATTATAGCGAAACACCTGCAACACAAACTCGAGTTCTTTCACAACTTCGTCCACTTTAAGAAAACGTTCGACCGCGTTTGGCATGATGGCTTATGGCAGGTTCTGGGAGGATTCAACATTAACGAAGAGCTGGTGCAAGTCATGCAAGAACTCTCTGGAAACTCAACCGGTGCAGTAAAATGGACATATGGGTAACTTCATCAGGACATCGGTTTGCGTCTATCAGGGATGTCTGCTCCCCCGTTCTGTTTTACCTTTTCTGTGAATAGTTAAGGCCACCACACCTCCATCTCCATCGGTGGAAGACTCATATCCAAGATTCGCTGATGACATTGATCTGATAGTTGGCATCAGCAGTGCAATCAAATACCTCACGAAAAAGACTCTATGAATGCGCAGGAGCATACGGGATGGAGCTCAGCACGGAGAAGTCGGAGATCGTGTTTAATAGCACGAACAACACCAGTGCAGACATGGTAATGGACGACGAGAAACTAGAAGACGTGAGAAACTAGAAGACGTGACCAGCTTCAAGTACTCAGGAACAACCATTTCCAAGGATGGTTTTAGAACTGCTGAGGTCCGAATGAGTATTGCCATGGTGACAGAAGCAATGGCCACACTGAGCAACTGTGGACAAACAGCTCTATCAGCTTTCCAGCAGGTCCCTCGTAGTCTCGATCCTTCTGTACGGCTTCACGATCTGGAAACGTGACGCGGACACAGAACACGAAGATGTACACAACTGAGTTATCTTTGTGGCCTTTGGCTTTTGTCTTCATAGAAACCGAGCTTATAAAAGTTATACATATTTATGTTATTTTTTCAATACCTTGTTCATTTACAGTAAAAACGATTACTAATAACAACATGAACGTTTAAACATACACTTTCTTTCATATAAATGTCTTAGTAACGTTATATTTAAAGGGGCCTTTTCACAGATTTTTGCATTTTTTTAACTTATTCATTAAATGCTTTATATTGATGAATGTAAACATTGGATCGTAAAAGCTCCAGTAAAAAATCAAGAATAAAATTAAAAAAAGGAAAAGAACATTGCCCGGAGCAGGTTTCGAACCAGTGACCCCTGGAGTCCTGCCAGAGTCCTGAAGTAAAAACGCTTTAACCTACTGAGCTATTCCGACGGGTAGACATGTCCAACGTATTTTATACGTTATATAAGCAATCTTCGTAGTTTCACAAAATTTAACGACAAAAACAGAACTCTCCAAATTATTCAATCGTTTCGCGTTGCAACGCTTTATAATTTTTAGGTTTTAAAATCGTCAAAAGATGCATATAATGGCTATATTAGAGCATGGTAAATGTTCAGTATTACTGTTTCCTCACAAATAACATAACCAAAACGAAAATTTGCGAATCTGAAACAACTTTTTCAATTTTGTCAATTTACCAAAGCGTGAAAAGATCCCTTTAATATATTTTGAATTGTTTTGAATATCTGTATATTCTATGATTATATCAACGCGCATGTATATGAATGCAACAACCTTGTGCCAACAAGTGGGCGGAGTCTTAACTTGCATGTGCGCGTGACGTCACTTTTCAACTCGTCTTTAATTACATTCAATCGTATGGGCATGGAACGACAACTCTTCATGAGGATCGTAACTCTATAAGAACAACAAAGATGATTACCGGTAATATCCGTAGTCGGAACCATTGAATTTATACACTAGGATAGCAATTCACATTTATTGTTTATAATATGTTCATTGAAATAAATGCAGATGAATTAACGACAATAATAGTCAAGTACATGAAATGGATTTGTAAATAGGATAACAAATGTAATCTATATGCACGAATGAGTCATATATACGCACGGCACATAATTTACATTAATCGAATATTTACTTAAAGGGATTGTATTTTTAGTGTACTTAAATATGTTAACTAACAAACCTATATATTTATAATGTTTTGAATAGTCTTAAACTATTAATAACAGCAGAAAAAGGTTGAATAAAAATAATTCAACCCCCGGGATTTGATCCTGGACCTCGGAAGCAAAAGCTTATGTGCTCCCACTGCGCCACGCAGTCTTTGGTTTTATTGTAAAACCTTTAAGCTTTGTTAACACTCAACGTATTTTCCAAATTTCGAAAAAGAGTTTCAAACGGTTATTATTGTACCGATTTCGAATGAGGATCATCCATCAATTAATGGAGCAATGTTTAAAAAATATTTCTTAGTCAGGAGTAATAGTTTGCTTGTTGAAAATTGTTTTAAAAAATGGCTTTTTTATAACTGTGAACAAGTCGAATTAAAATTCCCTTATATATTGGTATGAGTTTTATAATGGAAAGTTCACTTTGCAACTAATACGAAGTGCATACATATGAAAATTCCGGCGGTTATACGGACTATACCTAAAAAATTTAGATCTCGATTTCATGGGAATTGATATGTACAAATAAGACTTGCGAATACCATCTGCAAGCAAACATTTGTAACGAAGCACTTTATGAACACAAATATCAAAATTTAATAAATCATTAACAAGTTTATTAAATTCACAAAGTAGATCTAACGGCAGAAATAACCATATCGATTTTCAATAAGAGATCAAAAATATTAAAAGAGAAGTATTATGTAAACCAATACAGTTAACACTACTGCAGTATACTTAAAAAATGACTTTTAAGTTAGGACTTGTAGCTAAATAAATTGCCATTTATAACTGGTGTACCCTCAAATGCCGGTATTGCGAATATAATTCAAAACTATACGCAATAGTTTGTAAGAAACGTGTAATGGCTTTGTAATACTAATGTAGTCTATACGCCATAATTAATCATTTATAATCGATAAATAGTCATATACATGTATTTAATATTTACTTTAATCCCGTTCCATACGGATGATTTTGTGTTTTGGTAAATTGATTATGTTTGGGGAAAAATCAATAAAAACGTCTTACAGTTACAACAGCACTGAAGTTAGTGGCTCATAATTCTAATGTAACTTTCAGCCATATTCACGTTTATTATTGAAAAACATGCTTTTCTGCTTCGACCCCTTTTTAATTTAATATGTTCGACATACCGTTTAGGGAGCTTTGGTGCTTCAGAAAATAAGGACTGTTTTGGTTGTTGTTCACGCATTTGATGGCATGTGAGTGGTCACCATAGGTAATGTTTACTTTGGTTTACCCACATATCACAGGACCACATCCAAAAATAAAACATATTTCAGTAAAAAAATGAAATGTTCCTGCAGCTCAACTTCCGTTCCAAATTTTTGGGAGTATCTGATATATTTAATTATGTATATGGTTGTGACACAATTTGGGCCGTATACATAATGTTGTGACACACTCTGGGCCTCGTACATAGAGGAATCAATATGTACATTCGCAGTTTTACTTCGTATATTATAATTTTTATGTGTTATAATCGCATGTGTACATTTGCGGAGTAGAATAATAAACTTTAACCCTAATGCTTACCAAGGCGCGGCAGGATGTCATAACTTCTAAGCCCTCAGATTTATATCGCACCATTCGTGCAAAAAGGTAGCATGTGCCTTCTAATTTTAATGTCACATGGTACCGTTTTTCACCCAGAGGGCGATATAACATTTTTATATATACATGAAGGTAACATGTCAAAGGTTCGCTGTATTCAGATATATCGGACAAATATTTCTGAAGTAACACGTACGTAACTTGAGAAACGAAAACTAAAGCCTTCCATCTATTTCAATGTAAATTTACTGTCGGAAATAGTTCTGACCTTATTAATGTCTAAATGGTTGGCCGTTAATTATATTGTCTTTTTCAGACAGTTCATTTGTTGATGTACAAAGCTGTTGAGACAAAACGGTCTTTCGCCATATGTTCAACTATAATAGTATCCTCTGACCTTTGAGTTACTTCCCTGTTCGACTCTTTAACATGAGCTTGGTTTGTCAATCATACCAGAATTTAACCAATCGGCGTTCTTGATTTTGTCGAGTAAGCCCCGCCTTACACATGTCTTAGATGATCGGCTTTCGTCTGCCACTCACAAATAAAGATAAATATTTATGTTTACTTCACAAGATTTTGTCCATACAAGTGGAAATTTACGTAAGATAAACATTTAACTTTAGTAAAGTACTTTAATTAGCACACTTCCATTTAAATTCACCAAGAAATTCGTGTTTATGTTAGCCCTAACCTTCACGCTTGCTGTCTACTTTTTTCACAAAGCGACCTCCATTGTTGAAATCGCAGTTCAGACGCGCCAACAACGAGGTGATAATCGAAAATACTGACGTAGTTTTTTATATGATTTGGTTTTGTTATCATTTTCACATTGAAAACATGACATTTTCTCATTGTTATATTCCAGTGACCTATTTAAAAAATAGAGACAGCTTAATAGTCGGTTTTCCCTCCAAAATCCAAGTGACAATATGCCACTTCTCAGACGTCAGCCATTTGCTAAAGAGAAACCACCTCCCGATTTGCGACCAGATGAAGAAGTTTTCTTCTGTAAACTAACAAGAGAGGTTTTCAGGGACTATGAGTAAGGATTTTGCCTACTTTCACTTTGAAAAGCTACTTTCACTTTAATAAATATGACTTACATAGAAAATATTTCAACATGTGTTTGTTAAAATTTTCAAGAAATAATAAAAATAAATGTGATTTAACACCACATCATATCAGATGCAAATATTTGTTATATGTATTATGTTGTTAAATGCAGAAATTATCTTGAGCTATTAAAATAATAACTGAGTACAATAAGAAATAACGGGTACATTATCAGTTAATTTTAATGATAAATGCATGCGCTTTAGCAATAAACGCATGCAGATAAACATAATATAATCAAATTTAGAAATGAATCTTTTTCTGAAAGTTACTTTTTATTGTTTTCATTTGTAGAAAATTTTTCGAACGAATTATCCTGTGTAATAGCCTGGTGTGGTCTTGCGCTATTACGGGCAAGGCAGGTCTCACATACCAGGAGGCTGAAGAGAGCGAAGAAAAGGCTTTAAAACAGCTGGCATCATTCCCAACCTACCTGCAAAAGCCGATTCTTTATCTGGCTACTAAAACTCAGCGCAGCCGTTTATCTGATCTCAATGATGATGTGTTCGTCTTTGCAAAGGACAGATATTTCATTGGGGAGATGGTCGATGTGTTGTTTGGCCAATCCAAGTGAGCATTATGATATTACAGCATATGTTTTGCTGGTTGTCTCATTGGAATTAGTTAGCATATATCTGTTGCTATATGGTCAGCACTTACAACACTTCATGCCCTTGTGGTTCATGCAAAATAATTTGTTAGGATGTTCTAAAATTCAAGCACCAGTATTAGTTCTTGAATATGATGTTGCATAGTCTTAACATTGTTAGAAATTGTTACTAAATGCAGCTGTTAATATATCACTTGTAGATGTGGTACATGTCCATTTTAGTTTTCTACAAAAAGATTTATTTATAAGATAGTGTTTACTCATTATGATTTATGTTCCAGAAAAGTGTGCAAAGTGGTCGGTGTCCTCCCACATGGTGCAACAACACCCAAATCTACTGTGCCAAAGTCGCCTGGCTCATCTCAGAAATCCCCCATAGTGCTCAATGGAGACTCGGTAGAATTCTCTCAACCAAGTTCCAGCGGAGAAATGAAGTTGGTTTCATTTACACCAAAAATTATAATTTTTCTCAATCAAAATCTCATTTGGTGTCTTTGAAGGAGATCTTAAAAAAAGACTCCTGCAGTGGGAAATAAACTCCTTTATGAGGACACTTATCCTCTATACCATGGGGACTACACAACATTAGTTTGTTAGGAAGAAGTTTTTTTGATAATAATGAATGATTTATATGTTGCTTTGTTGATTTTCTTGTTGATAGTAAGACTTAGAAATGATAAGTTTCACCTAGTAAGCTTTCATTGTAATATTATTGCTTTAGATGAAGAAAATTATTTGATAATGAGTAGCTAGCTAAGCATGGATAATGCAAGATATGTTTACATACTATGAAGGAAGACTTACGATGAATTTGCCACTTAAATTTTTATAAATTGATATGTTTATCGAGTGTTCTTTGAATAAATAATTTGTACTCAAGTTTATGATCCAATGGTGTGAATCTAACTTTGCAGGACACCTGATAAAAAGTCATCAAGTAACCCAGAAGCATTCCAGTATATTGTTCAGGAGCAAGGAAAAACTGCAGATCACACAGTGAAATTTAAAATGATAAGGTAAATTAACAATACCGCCAATTATTAAATGTTGATCTATGTAAAAAATGTTCAAATGCTAGACTCACATTGAATATGTTTTAGCTGGCTTTATATATTTAATAGTAGTAAGTGGGACGCATAACTTGCGTTCTAAGGTAAAATTGTATAGTTGGGAAATGATTTGGAATAACTTCTTTCAGAATGAGCCCACCCTGCATTCTGTGCAGAAAGCATGTTAACTATGATTAAAACTAAATTGTAGCTTAAAATTGTTGTTTTTCCAGTCGAAAGAAAGGTTTGTTCACGAGAGACAAGTGCAAGCTGTTCTTGAAGCAGTCCTGTGACAATGTGGACGGAGCTTGGCGGGTGAAGGTAGGAATTTCAGTGCTTCCCTTAGATTAGGCACCTCATTTATAGACACCTTAACACATTTTTCTTTCCAACGTATTTATGAAATAATTGTAATTCTAATATATTAACACAGATGTAAATTGCTTTAATGTCACATCAAGTATAAATCAACTAACTACTAATACAAAAGTATATTTGTTTAAATAAATTAAATTATGTTTTATTGTACAGGTGAAATTAAAAAAATAAATGTGCATTGATTTTGCTATTAACATTTGATAAATGAGAATATTTCTGACCATATTTATAATGCAAATCTAAATGCTGCATTTAACATGAAAATAAGCCTTTATGATTGACATGTATTATGTTATCATAATCATCTATTAGCCCTCAAAAATGAAGAAGTTCAAACTTGAAACCGTGACATTTGAAGAAGTGTTCTCCGGCCCCTTGCCCAAGTTTGAGTTCTCTGAGATCAAAGTGAAGAAAGTGGCACCGAAGAAAACGGAGAAAGAAGTGTCGCCACAAGCTGCTCCCAAGAAGCCGAAAGAAAAATCTGTCGAGAAAGTTGAGAAAGAAGGTAATACATTTTATATATCTGTTGTAGATTATTCCTATTTTTTTAGCGATGTCATTAGACATAAAATGTTCTTCATAAGATTAATGTCATAAGATAAGTTGTTTTATAAGGCTAAATTTATACTTTCCTATGGGTTCATCCATTCCTAAAAAAGCAGGCAATCTCTTAGTGTTTGATCACATATTTGTGATATACATGTATAATGTGTTTTTTTTTGGCAAAAATGTGAACTAAATAGATTGTCTGAGAAAAATAAAATTTAGGTAAAATTTATATAAAAAATGCTACTCATGTGCAAATGTGACTTGACTGTGCTGATGTGAAGGCAGGAGCTACGCTGGCTGCGTATGGTAGAAGACCCATGTTCTCATTACATAGGATCACTGGTGTAAGTTTAGTTCAAACCTATTTAGAACGCTCTCACAGTGGGGATCGAACCAATGACCTCCTGAACGCTAGGGGACACCATATCCACTGCACCACTGCAACCTACACTGGTGTTGAAAGAAATGTGTGTATTAAGGATGAAAAGTCAATTTAGCTCTGAAGTGGCTGAATATGCACGGAAAGACGCCATAGTAAATGATGTAATAGATGCAGTGTAGATAATACAGAGGGGCTAATTGTCATTAATATTTTCATATGCAAATGTAAGAAAGCCAAAACACGAAGAACTTCACAACTTTCTTACATATTGTCAACAATGAAATGAAAATTATCCAGTTATTAAAAGTGGTTGTTCGAATAAGTCATCAAAATTAGCACATAATTGAAGTTAGCTTGTATGAGGTCTTATATTGAAACTTAACGCAAAGAAAATGTTACAAACCCCTTTATCTGAAATAAATATTTGGGCAAGCATGATTCAAAATTTGCTGGTGATAGGCCTGCAGGCTTTTGTTAATTTTGATCCCTTGTTCATATTGTGGGTGTGTATTTAGAAGTTAATAGGGTCCTGCCTAGCCTGAGGCTGCAAATTGAGATATTTGGACTGTCTCATCACTCCTATCTTACTATGTTCACTAGACACAAGAAAGTTGTGATGAATATTTAGTCATATCTGCAATTTATAGCTATTTGGTTTTTACTTAGATATTCAACAGATGTGGTTTTGTGCTGTGGGGTAAAACTGAAGTATCTTTTGGAAATGGTTGTCACTCTGTTAAGGCTACATATTGTAGGGAGTGCATTTTGCAATAGTCCCTTCAATTTGTGCAGGCAGTTACTTGATAAACATTTGTTAGACCATAAGGAAGTGTAAGAAGGCGTGATAGTGCAGTTGGGTTTTGTTTTGGTATAATTACTCTTATTTTACTGGTGTAATGCCCTGTCTGGCCTTCTTCAGACTGACAGAGGTCATGCACAATAGACGGATCGGATATTTTCCAAGAAAAGTTTAAACTCCTTCCCATGTTTTGTTCAAAGATTAATTTTCTTTCATCCAAAATCTCAAACATCATTGCATGCTGTTTTAAAAATCACAAACGAAATTCAAAGGTACTTTAGTATAAAATGTTTTAACAGCTAAACATGATTTCTGCAAGCCATGATTGTCTTATATAGTAAAAAAAAGTTAGTTGCACCATGGGAAAATGGGGCTTTATGCATGTGCTCAAAGCGCAGTCAACACAGGCTTTTGTATGTGATTAGCCTGTGAGGACTGCACAGGCTTATCTGGGACAACACTTTATGTGCATGCATTAGGTCCCTATTTTCATAGAGTGCAGCTCATACGATTGTCATGTTTAAGCATCATTTGCTTGTCTTTAGGTAAGTCTGACTCGTTACCGAACCTTACGATGGAGGAGATCAAGGCGTTACGTGAGCACGAGAGACTGCAAAAGGAGAAGGACCGGGAGGAGAAACTGGCACAGAAACTCAAGGAGCGCGAGGAAATCAAGAAGAAATTTGAGGAAGAGAAGGAGAAACGTAAACTGGAGCGCGTACAGGTAGCGTGATTAGAAAATGAAAGATATCTATGTCTATTTTTGACTATGGGTGAAAATGATAGTTATACATTCTGTGATACGATAAATGGGTTGAAGATAAAACTTGGGTACATGCTGAGGATTTAAATGAATGAGCCGCGCTCTTGAAAATCAGGGCTTAATACTTTTGTGTTAAGTCTCATTTCCAGATTAGCCTGTTTTGTCCATACTGGCTTATCAGCGACGACACTCTTCGCATAAAAATAATAATAAAAAGGAATTTTGCTAAAAATATACTTCCTTCAAATGAAAAATACCACATAAGCGGAAAGTGTGGTCCCTGAAAAGCCTGCACAGGCTTATCTAGGATGACACTTATGAACAAGCATTAAGCCCTGTTTTCCCAGAGGGAGGCTCGCATATGTACTTTACTACCGTAATTACTCTTTGTTTTCGGACACTAAAAAATAATATATTTTTTTCGTGTACGAAAACTTAGATACGAAAAATATTAACAAAGTACAGGTGTCCGAAAACTTAGAGTCGAAAATGAAGTGTCCAAAAAATAGTGTCAATTGTATCAACGTCTACCAGTAATAGCACGCGCTTGTAAAATACCATGCTGTATAGTATAAATTACAGTTATACATGTATGCACTGCATTTTAAATAATTGTATATGCTTAATTTATTTGACACAAAGTTACTACAAGGTTGTACTTTTACCAACGAGTTAAAAAATGAGCATGTGATGTACCGATACAAGCTTGTATGAACCTGTACATAACGCAATAAAAAAGCAAACTATAAATTCTTTCTTTGTTCATTTCGGATAGTTGTTGTGTAACACCTTCCATTGTTGGTAAAACGTGTAATAGGGTGCATCACACTTTGAAACATTTAGTATTTGTCACAGTTTTTTTACTGAGTAGGGGTAGAACAATTGCGGCAGATAATTGAACTGTTAATTGGCACTACCCCTGGTTATTGTCATAACGCTTATGCTATCGGGAGAAACCATTGTTTAATACCGCTTTACAGGGTTATTTACCGAATAACGCAAATGTAATGGTCCATTGCCCTCAGGCATGCAACCGCAATATTTATGATGTTAATCTGGTTGTAAAACCCCATGATCGAAGTGTCATTAGATATCAAAAACAGGATCGAAATTTGGTAAAATATGGCTGTAAAATATACTGTCCGAAAACTTAGAGACATAAATAATGGACAAAAACTCGTGTGTCCGAAAATAAAGAGTCACGAAAAATAATTATTTTTGCTAAAAACGGGGGTGTCCTAAAACTTATAGTGTCCGAAAACATAGGGTGATTACGGTACATTCAACGCTTGTACACCATTATGGTTGCAAGGAGATGGAGAAGAAGCGCGAGGAGCGTCGTGTGCAGGCTGAGATGTGGCGTGAGTGGAGCCGGCAGAGGGACGACATGGACTGTGATGACCTTCAGGTGGGTGAAGGGATGTGTTTTTTCGTCCAAATTTGGGCCTGTTATAAGGACCCATTTCCAATGGAAAAATATCATATGTTTTCCCAATGGGACCAAAAATTCTCTAATGAAGGTTTCTAAAAAGTATTTGTTTCCTACCTTTAAGGTCAAGGCCACTCATAGAGGATAAAGATACAATTTGACCATTAAAAAGCTTGATGCTCCTGTCTCAACCTTTACTTTGGCATTTATTGATTGGTTTTAAATTAAGTTGGTACAAGTTATAGGACAATGCGTAGCATGTAACATACCTCTCTCTTTCATAAAGGTTAGGGTACTCCTAAGGTCACAGGTCAAATGTTTTCATATAAAAAAAATGAAATATTCCTGTGAAATATTAAATTGGCCATAAATTGACTATTTTAAAATAACTTAAACAATCTAAAACATAATAAGACAAACTGGAATGACAAGGTCACACTCAGAGATCAAAGGTTATATTTGGCCATAAAACACCTCAGACTGTTGCGTAGTCATTCAATATGCAATTAAAAAGTATCTTATCACTAATGACCACCACTTAGAGGTCAAAAGTCATGAGGCAGTTCAACAAAAGCTTGTTTGACATTAGCGGAGTTTCGAGTCAAAAGCATTCATGCCCTATGAACACATTAATTGTACCTAAAAATGGTCCTGTCGTTAATGAAAAACTTAATATAAATAAGCAATTACATGCTGATAGTCTACAATTCTTGCCTTATCATCTAATTAAATGAAAGTCGAAAGAAACTTTTTATTCATGAGAGACAAGTGTAATTATGAGTGTGCCCATGAAAGTGGAATAAAATCCCAGGCCAAGAGCAAAGTTTGATTTGAAAAGTTCTGCTTTAAGAAACCATTTACGTAAGCGAATTGTTTCCTTTTTATCAGGTTTTACCAGAACCTAAGCCAGTACGGTGCAAGATTCCAGCGGACCTATTTGGAGATGCAGTTATGGTGGTCGAGTTCCTCAATGGATTCAGTTCCCTGTTTGACCTGAGGGCAAGCTTTCCTAAGGGATTTAATCTTAGTAAGTGTTGCTGGCATCACATGAATTGACAACTTGTCTGGTGTTAATCGTACTGTACAAATTAATTCTTGAACAACATCATTTTTTTTATCTGACATCAAAAGATTGTAGCAGTTACGATGAGTGTTTATTATACTCCCACAGAAGTTTAGGGGGGTATATAGGAGTGAGCTTGTCTGTCTGTCGGTCCGTATTAAGTTTCCGCTCTCTAATTCAAGTTTTTTTCATCCGATCTTCACCAAACTTGGTCAGATGTTGTATCTAGGTGATGTCTAAGCCAAGTTTGAACATGGGTTATGGCAGGTCAAAAACTAGGTCAAGGGGTCACGTAGTGCGTTTTAAACATTGAGCATTGTGTCCGCTCTCTAATTCAAGTAGTTTTTATCCGATCTTCACCAAACTTGGTCAGAAGTTGTATCTAGATGATGTCTAGGTCAAGATTGAATATGTGTCATGCCGGGTCAAAAACGAGGTCATGAGGTCACTTAGTGCGTTTTTAACATTGAGCATCGTGTCTGCTGGTTTTTTGTGAAGACAACATGCTAAATATTCTGTGTCCATGCGGCATGTGGGGGTATTCGTCACGTCTGTGACAAAACTCTACTTTAAGATAAATGTGGATCTAGCATTAAATTCATTGATAGTTGCTACATTTTTCACATTCTTGTACATTTATGTAGAGTCTTGTATACAATTTATGGACACCACAACTACAGTCATCTTTTTTTACCTCTTAAAGTGTAAAGTGGACTTTTTCAATTGAAGTGCTATGTTGATACTTTGCGGGAAAGCCATTTTAAAGTTTTCCGCACTGTTGCAAAAGCAGGGTGACACAGGGGGGAAAGAGGACATTTGGGAGGGTGTGAAATAAACATGGAATTCACTAGGCTGTTTAAAGGTATTATAAGCCTTGCTCTTGTGTGCAGAGTATTTAACATATTTATGGGGACCCATTTAACTAACTTGAATGTCTCCCGCTCTACTCATAACTCTCGACTTGCAGAATAAGTAAAAAACTTACTTAAAAACAATTAAATTTGTTTGTGTCAACCCTTCAAGATTTTGCAAAATCAACTCTCCGTTTTGTATAGGAGGAACCCAAAAAATCTTACCAGACATGATGTCTGATAACTTAAAATTTACCGGACCTCACCAGATTGTATCGAACCTCATTCTTCTTCAATTAACAATAGAAAATACCTTTTGTAGAGTTCATTTTATTAACCAGGTTTTCCGAAGGAAAAAACTGGTTATTAGATTGGCGAATGCGGGCGGGCTGGCTGGCTGGCTGGCGGGCTGGCTGGCGGGCTGGCGGAACAAGCTTGTCCGGGCCATAACTATGTCGTTCATTGTCAGATTTTAAAATCATTTGGCACATTTGTTCACCATCATTGGACGGTGTGTCGCGCGAAATAATTACGTCGATATCTCCAAGGTCAAGGTCACACTTTGAGTTCAAAGGTCAAAAATGGCCATAAATGAGCTTGTCCTGGCCATAACTATGTCATTCATTGTGAGATTTTAACATCATTTGGCACATTTGTTCACCATCATAGGACGGTGTGTCGCATGAAAGAATCACGTCAATATCTCCAATGTCAAGGTCGCCACGACTAAAAATAGATTTTAAAAAAAAACAAACTTACAAAGGGGGTTAATTTTGTTTGTTCATTTCAAAAGTTCAGTTTGAGTTTTCTCCCTTTATCAGATTTTTTTTCACAATGAAAACCTGGTTTTGTGACAATTTTGTCCCTTGTTTTAATTCTTTTGATGTTCATGTTTAACAATTCTAACAATACGTGTTAACAAAACAATATGGGACTGGTTGTAAGAATGGTGCTTGGAGTTTTTTTTATTTAACCAGGAAAGCTAGCCAGTTGGACTGGTTGGTAATCTGTTTTATTTTGTAGTTAAATTATCTATCGAAGAACAATAAATATAAACCAGTCCTTTAAAAAAAATTTTGTAAGTTTTGTGTACATTTTAAATGAAAGTTCTAGATATTGTTGTGATTTTTTGTCAGACACGAGGTCAAACAGTTTCAGAAATATTATCAGATATATAAATATTATCAGCAAGTTTTATCAGATTTGTCTGAAGTACAAGTAAGCCAATTTTATATGAATCGTGGTCTGCGCAAATGGGGCTTTACATATTTGCGCAAAGTGTGTACTATGCACAGGCTAATCAGGTACGACACTTTCAGCTTTTATGGGATTTTTCTTTTAAGGGAAGTCTCTCCTAAACGACAATACTGTGTTCGCGGAAAGTGTCGTCCCTGATTAGCCTGTGTGGATTGCACAGGCTGATCTAGGAGACACTTTATGCACATGCATTAAGCCCCATTTTCCCATGGTGTAGAGGTCCTGTTTGATGCGTTGCTGGAGTCAGACGCTGGAGGGCTGATGGCAGACTTGCTACTCATGATGCTGACGGCCATATTCTCTCTGCAAGAGGAGGAGGAGCAGGAGGAAGCTGAACTTAACAAGCAGGAAAAAGAACAAGGTGGGAAATAGGGGGCGTAGGAAATGTTTTTTTGAACCCTTTCCCCCATAAGAATCAAAGTGAAAATGTCCATGTGCCAACAGCATAAAACCAGAACAGCCTGCGAGTAACTCGCAGTCTGTTCAGGTTTTATGCTGTTTGCTGCTGTATATAAGGGTTGGAAATGAAGCCTTTAAAACTTGAATCTTGTAAGAAAGGTCTTTAAATAAATTTAACTTTCTAATGGACTACAAATGTGTGAAAATACATATCTTAAGTGGTAAAGGGTTAAGAATTGAAAAAATAATAGGACACTTAACAACCATCATAAAGATAAGCATTTTATCTGAGCAAGCTCTTATTTGTTTATTATTACCAAGAAAGTGTGTCAAGCTCTCCTAAATGAGACCCTTAACAATTTTACTGGTGCAGAGCTTGAAGGCTTGAAATTAGGGATGTCAACGAATATACGAATATCCGAATATTCGGTCCTGGGCCGAATATTCGGATACTGTTTTCCGAATCGAATATTCGGAAGAAAAAATAAAAAATCGAGTAATTTCAAAGACTTTGTATTCGTAAAATTTGCTTCAAACATTGTCAAAAAAGTTGTTCCCCGTGTCATAATGTTTATTCCGGTTGGCGCGATAATGCGTCGCTATGGTGATGACAGTATACCGGTCATAAATCCCGCTAACAAAGCCAGACACTTTGTGTCAAAATTATGATAGGTGCAAATCGCGTCTGCAATCAAAACACCGACCTGCACTTGATCCAATGACTCGAATTACATTTAAAATTATCAAAGATTAAATGAGTAAAGGAAAAGCCAACTTTGTGTAAAAAACAAATAAGACCGTATGGCAATTAAAACACCGACCCGTCTTGATCTAATAACTCGAATTACATTTAAAATGATCAAAGATTAAATGAGTAAAGAAAGAGCCGACTTGGTGTGAAAAACAAAACAGATCGTATGGTTTTAATCACGTTGTCCAATCAAAAAAGCTTTTAGAAAATAATTTACTCAACCTCTAATGAGTATTTGCGTATCGTATGGTTCAAACATTAATTAATTACTCAATATTCAATCAGGTATTATACTTAAAGAAATGTTTTTGGTATTGCACCCTCATTTAATTGAAAATATTATAATTGTTACACGCATAAAGTAAATATCTGTCCAAGCAAAATGCCACATACGCCTTCCGCTGCTTGGAAGTATTTCACGACATCATCCGATAAGAAGTCGCCGATCCAAGTGTCTTTTAAACGTGGCAACTTTAAAAGACTGACTGTTTAGTCTGTTTAACAGGTTCAAAGTGTGTTGTGGCTATGTACCTAATTCGTTTAAGTTCAGCTTTAATTATATGTAGATATAACTGTTTTGTCATGTTATTATTTTGTTGTCATGTAATATTATGTTTCTCGTTCTATTGTTGATGTACGATATTAATAGTTTAAAAACAGTTTTTGTCATTCAATTTTAACAATAAAAACTTAAAAAGTAATCAACAAAATCAGCTTCGAATTAGCGACGGCAACGCTGTGTCAATATTTAGTCACTTCCGGTGAAGTTTCGGTAAAAACGAAAGTAGAATACATGGAGTAATGGTACGGTAAACAAAGTTGACTTTTTTCCAACAGATGTTGACCGAATATCCGAATATTCGTTCGGAAGGGTGACCGAATATTCGAATACCGAAATCGGTTTTCGTTGCCATCCCTACTTGAAATGTATGCAAATTTTGATTTCTTAAAAAAAAAGCAAGACTTTTAACCCTTACCCCATAAGACCCATAAGAAGTGAAGTGAAAATGGCTTTTGCAACCAGCATAAAACCAGAATAGCCTGTGGGTATCTCGCAGTCTGTTCAGGTGTTTTGCTGTTTGCTGCTCATCAGTATCTAAGGGTTAAAAATGAAGCCTTAAAAACTTGAATCAAGTAAGAAAGGTTTTTAACTAAATTTAACTATATCTAAGTGGTACAAGTGAACAAATACAAACCGGTACTTATGTGCTTATTGGAACTTCACTGTTAGTAATTTTTTAGAACATCAATGGTAGGAGCAAAATGATTTTCAAAACGTTGATACAAAATGTATTGCACTATTTGAATTTTGAGTATTATTACTCTGTATACATGATGTAAAATTCAGTTGCCCACTTGAATTTGGGACTAAAACTTTTTCCTATGCAAATATAGGTCCAAAGTATTTGCTCTATCAGTCAGACCCAATTCTCAGGTCAGCCAAGGCTTGTTTTTATTAACATTTACATGTCTGTGAGCCATATAGCTACAGTATATATTGATTCTTGATACTAAATTAAATGTTCCGCATACTGTTTGTAACAGAAACTAGTCAATTTATTTGTTTCAGGGGTAATATTTACTTTGACTTCAGGGGTGATGTTAACCTTGACAAGTTTATTTTGCTACAAATATAAAAACTGCTTGGTATTCGTATGCAATTTGTTGAACAATAATGTCTGGGTAGGATTGACTGTCAACAACATGTGACTGAGGACTGATACAAACAAAACAAGGGCAACTTGATTTTGTCAGCTGTAGCCTTGCCTGGAGGGCAGTTTTTACAGTCAAACCTGAATTCAGCGGTCAGTCAAGGGAAATGGCCAAAGTGACTGTTGTCCACAGGTGACCTTTGAATTCGGATCACAATTTTAAGATGGTTTGTCAGTTGGTAGTAGTGCTACCTCGTTACCCCACCCAGTCGTTAGCATACAGATGCTCATTGCCGTTAACTAAGCATGATAACAGAATTTACTTACATTGAATAATACATAATAACATCTTATATATTGATTTAAATTCATATTGTTATTAACAATAAACAATGAATTTATCAATGTTAGTATAATTGTTTACTCATGCATCTCGATCATTCAGTAAATAAAACTTGTGACGTGCCATTTACGTCACGTCCGTACAAGTCTAAAAAGCGGATTCGATTTCATAAACCAATAGTACGGTGATATTGTACCAATCTAATTCAAAGAAAAAAAAGCAAAAAGTTTGTTAAAATTTATTCGTACGCAAACATCACACAAAAAGCATTTTAATTCAACAACCTCATACAAAATACAACGCTTCAAACTCACATTTGCATTCGATTCATACTTCTCCATAATTTCTCGCTTATGCTTAAACACACTCTATACTTGCGTAAGTCCAACACAGAGCTCACTTGCTATTACACACGAACTTTTTCCAGATGCAAATAGTTTTAAACATTTGACTCGCTCCTCTAATGTGAGGAACTTAAGTTTACCACTTATTGTTATTCCGTGATTTATTATTCCGATTGCTTTTAAAAGTGCTGTGAACGCTAGAAAGCTCTTTTAAAGAATGATCCGAAAATGTTATTTTGAATGTACTAATTAGCGGTCATATAATTAGCAATTATTACTTTAAACGTGTCAAAAACTCTGACATATTTTCTGTTGAAGAAACCCCCACAATTATCCCCAGAAAACAAACCTTCTCAACACCTTATTATTTGTTTACTCGCAGCGGGCCGCTTTTATAATATCAAAGGCAATTACCGCTATAAAACGCTTTAACCACAAAATAGACGGACAAATGATGTGCAGTGTTTTTTATTTTCGCGACTCGAGACGACTGACGCGTGACCGTTGATTTCAGTTCAAACATGAATTTCAGAGTTAAATATAGTGGCCTTTGGCCGTTATGGACAGGTGGTCGTTAAATTCAGGTGATATATAGTGTTTTTTGTCGGGGGGATTCCATACTGACCGTTGTCTGCAGGTGACCGGTAAATTCAGGTGGCCGTTAGGTCAGTTTTGACTGTATACCTTACACTTCTCAGTTTGTATATATATATATACCTGACATATGAGTCGCGCTCTGTGAAAAGAAGGTCAAATGCATGTGAATTAAGTGTTGTCCCAGGTTAGCCTTTAAGTGTGGTCCCAGGTAAGCCTTTAAGTGTTGTCCCAGGTTAGCCTGTAAGTGTTGTCCCAGGTTAGCCTTTAAGTGTTGTCCCAGGTTTGCCTTTAAGTGTTGTCCCAGGTTAGCCTTTAAGTGTTGTCCCAGGTTAGCCTTTAAGTGTTGTCCCAGGTTAGCCTTTAAGTGTTGTCCCAGGTTAGCCTTTAAGTGTTGTCACAGGTTAGCCTTAAAGTGTTGTCCCAGGTTAGCCTTTAAGTGTTGTCCCAGGTTAGCCTTTAAGTATTGTCCCAGTTTTAGCCTTTAAGTGTTGTCCCAGGTTAGCCTTTAAGTGTTGTCCCAGGTTAGCCTTAAAGTGTTGTCCCAGGTTAGCCTTTAAGTGTTGTCCCAGGTTAGCCTTAAAGTGTTGTCCCAGTTTAGCCTTTAAGTGTTGTCCCAGGTTAGCCTTTAAGTGTTGTCCCAGGTTAGCCTTTAAGTGTTGTCCCAGGTTAGCCTTTAAGTGTTGTCCCAGGTTAGCCTTTAAGTGTTGTCCCAGGTTAGCCTTTAAGTGTTGTCCCAGGTTAGCCTTTAAGTGTTTTCCTATGTTAGCCTTTAAGTGTTGTCCCAGGTTACCCTTTAAGTGTTGTCCCAGGTTAGCCTTTAAGTGTTGTCCCAGGTTAACCTTTAAAGGGGCCTTTTCACAGATTTTGAAATGTTTTGAAGTTTGTCATTAAATGCTTTATATTGATAAATGTAAACATTAAATTTTAAAAGCTCCAGTAAAAAATCAAAAATACAATTTAAAAAAAGGAAAAAAAAGTAGCCCGCAACAGGGCTCTAACCAGTGACCCCCGGAATCCTGAAGTAAAAACGCATTAGCCAACTGAGCTTTTTTGCCAAGCATAGATAAGATGCGTATTTAATACGTTATATAAGCAATCTTCGTAGTTTCACAAATTTAAACGACAACAACAGAACTCTCCAAATTATTCAATCGTTTCGCGTTGCAACACTTTATAATTTTTAGGTTTTTACAACGTCAAAAGATGCATATATTATGACTATATTAGACCATGGCAAATGTTCAGTAATACTGTTTCCTCACAAATATCATAACTAAACCGATAATTTGCGAATCTGAAACAACTTTTTTCAATTTTGTCAAATTACCAAACCGTGAAAAGATCCCTTTAAGTGTTGTCCCAGGTTAGCCTTTAAGTGTTGTCCCAGGTTAGCCTTTAAGTGTTGTCCCAGGTTAGCCTTTAAGTGTTGTCACAGGTTAGCCTTTAAGTGTTGTCCCAGGTTAGCCTTTAAGTGTTGTCCCAGGTTAGCCATTAAGTGTTGTCCCAGGTTAGCCTTTAAGTGTTGTCCCAGGTTAGCCTTTAAGTGTTGTCCCAGGTCAGCCTTTAAGTGTTGTCCCAGGTTAGCCTGTAAGTGTTGTCCCAGGTTAGCCTTTGCAGTCCACATAGGGTATTCAGGGACAGCACTTTCTGTTTTTTTGATGTTTTTCATTTTAGTCTCTTGTGAGCACAAAGGCAGAAAGTGTAGTCCCTGATTAGCCTGTGTGGACTGCACATGCTAATCTGGGATGACACTTTACGCACATGCATTAAACCCCCTTTTCACAGAGCGTGTCTCATATTACAAGAGCTATAGCAAAATGTTTGTTTGTTTTCACAGATGTGGGTCCAGAGGAAAACATGGGTGATATGTCACTCAATCAGCTGATTGACGCGGCCAATGCAATGTCACATGTACCAATTCTCACCCAGGGTATGCTCTTCTCTTTTTGTTTTCGTAAAAATACAGTTTGTCAACCAGTTCCAGATAATCAGCATTTCCGAATAATTTGTATTTAATTTTTCATTATGCCCCAATAAAAACAAAATAATATGTGTCTAAGGTATACATTAGGTAAATGAATAAATTAACAAAGCTTTAGCAAGAAAGCTTTTGTATTTTGCTTACAGGGAGGATAAATGCAGCAAAGAGTTAACCAGAACTGATTGAATGAGTTATGTTTTGATATGTGCATATGGATATCAGTGCTCCAGCTAGTATTTGAAAAAGGCAAGGGGGCTTTTTTGTTAAAATGGCACTTTCCACGCCCAGTTTTTTGTCAAAAAGGCACTTTCGAGGGCGTGGGTGTTTCTGAAATGCTTCCCGTTGCTTGTTAATTTATATGTTATTAATAATTGTTAGAATATATTATTCCCATTTTTATTAAACCATTCAAATATAATGTGTATAATTAGAAATTAATTAATTACAATGTAATGAGAGATTCATTAATAATCATATGCAAATTTTTTTTATTTTTTTTTCCAAGGGCAGGGGGGGGGGGGCCCTAAGAAGGGCAGGGCGGAGGTTCGGAAGGGTAGGGTCGGTGCCCTTCAATTTAGGCAACAATGCAATAAATTTACAGGTCAATTTCTAGAAGATTCTTTAGATAGTATGGTCCTTTTTATGCCCCCTTCTTCGAAGTAGAGGTAGTATATTGTTTTCGGCCTATCTGTCATTCTGTCCCAAAACTTTAACCTTGGTTAAAGTTTGATAACTTTTGCAATTTTGAAGATAGCAACTTGATATTTGGCATGCATGTGTATCTCATGGAGCTGTACATTTTGAGTGGTGAAAAGTCCAGGTCATCCTTCAAGGTCAAAGGTCAAATATTGTATTTTTCTTTCCTAAAACTCTACCCTTTGTTAAAGTTTGGTCATAACTTTTCGAATATTGAAGATAGCAACTTGATATTTGGCATGCATGTGTGTCTCATGAAGCTGCACATTTTGAGTGGTGAAAGGTCAAGGTCATCCTTCAAGGTCAAAAGTCGAAAATACAATCCAAGGGAAGTTATAAGCTTTAAAAGGGAGATAATTTCTAACTTGCTAAATGATATGTTGAAATTTTATTTAAAAGCAGCGCAATAGGGAGCATTTCTTACATACTCATCTGTTGTTAAATATTCTAAATGCTGACGCTGAATTTTCACTGAGCTGTAATGGATTTTATGGAGTATGTGGGCTTGTTATTGACTTTGAGAGGGCTCTTTGCGCCCAGTTAGGGGATGTAACATCATTTTGAACTTTCTGGAGACTTTTTTTGAAGAATCATGGGTCTAAATCAGTTTTATGGGAAAACATCATTATAATCAGGAGCTTGTCTGTGTTGGATGATGCTTTTTATTGTCTCATTATGTGTGTGTGTGTGTGTGAAGTAAAGGGATTTATATAGTCGGGCTAGTGAACAATTCGTGTGCCTCAACATTGCTTTTACAGGTTTTGCTGAGCGTATTGAAGCGAACTATGAAGTGCTAATATAGAGTTATGTAGAGCAATGTAAAGTAATGTAGAGTAATTGTTCTCCCAGGAACAAGCCTAAGGAAGCTTCCGCTGGACAACTTCACTCTGACGGAGATACTGAGGCTGCACATACTTGCCTCGGGAGCCGCAGGGAGCCAGGGGGACGCCAAGTTCCGGTACCAGCAGCGTGGAGGCTACATGCCCATAGACGACGCAGGGCTGGACTTCAAGAGGAGGGAACCAGAGATTGTGAGCAAACTGGCCGTGGAGAATATCTATGATCTCTCACCAGGTGGGAATATTGCTTTATAGCCCTAATATGAAAGGCTATTGATAGGGGCTTGGACAGACGTGATTTAATTGTTACTTTAAATTAGACATAAATTACAGTTTTGGAAACCTAGACTCTTTTCCAATTGCCTTCTATTATGTAAACATTAACTCAAATAAATGACTGTAGCACTTAAAAAATTAATAAAAAAAACATGAAAACCGTGTGTTGTGAATGAAACAATTTTTTGCTCAGGCTTACTTGTTGAAATATATGTGTTACTTGTGATTTATGCATTGTTGGCATTTGCTTTTGCTTGTATGGAGCATAACTCTTAGATAGATACAAGTTATGAAAATAAAGCTGCAATGGTAGAGGAAGTGCCATGTTCAAGAACAGTTGCTTTGCATCACATTCTTATTAAGTCATTTGTTACTTAAGCATGCTTGTAAGATTTTCAAAGCTATTAACTTATAACTTCATATATAGAATAAGAATGATCTCATTAAGTAGAAGTGCAGAGCACAATAACAAATCTTTATTATGCCCGCCTTCGAAGAAGAGAGGGTATATTGTTTTGCACATGTCGGTCGGTCGGTCCGTCCACCAGATGGTTTCCGGATGATAACTCAAGAACGCTTAGGCCTAGGATCATGAAACTTCATAGGTACATTGATCATGACTGGCAGATGACCCCTATTGATTTTCAGGTCACTAGGTTAAAGGTCAAGCTCACAGTGACTCAAAATAGTAAAATGGTTTCCGGATGATAACTCAAGAATGCTTAGGGATAGGATCATGAAACTTTATAGGTACATTGATCATGACTGGCAGATGACCCCTATTGATTTCAGGTCACTAGGTCAAAGGTCAAGGTCACAGTGACTCGAAATAGTAAAATGGTTTCCGGATGATAACTCAAGAATGCTTAGGCTTAGGATCATGAAACTTCATAGGTACATTGATCATGACTGGCAAATGACCCCTATTGATTTTCAGGTCACTAGGTCAAAGGTCAAAGTTACAGTGACTCGAAACAGTCAAATGGTTTCTGGATGATAACTCAAAAATGCTTATGCCTAGGATCATGAAACTTCATAGGAACATTGGTCATGACTGGCAAATGACCCCTATTGATTTTCAGGTCACTAGGTCAAAGGTCAAGTTCACAGTGACTTGAAACAGTAAAATGGTTTCAGGATGATAACTCAAGAATGCTTATGCCTAGGATAATGAAACTTCATAGGTACATTGATAATGACTGGCAGATGACCCCTATTGATTTTCAGGTCACTAGGTCAAAGGTCAAGGTCACAGTGACTCGAAATAGTAAAATGGTTTCCGGATGATAACTCAAGAATAATTAGGCCTAGGATCATGAAACTTTATAGGAGCATTGATCATGACTGGCAGATGACCTTATCGATTTTTAGGTCACTAGGTCAAAGGTCAAGGTCACAGTGACACAAAACCTATTCACACAATGGCTGCCACTACAACTGACAGCCTATATGGGGGGCATACATGTTTTACAAACAGCCCTTGTTAAGGAGTATTTTACAGATTTTACTGTTTTGTATACAAATCTAACTCAGTATGGTGTTTTTAAAATTTTCATTCACACATTACAAGCAGATAACTGTATCAAAGTTAACTCACTGACTATTGTTTGTAACTTAAAGTAAAATTATAATGATATTATCAAGCTTAACGCTAACCAGTTACTTGACAGCACAGAGCTAATGAAATGAATTTTGAGCGACTAGAAAATTAGAAATATATGAAGTCACTCTTACTGAGATTCCACATGTTTGCCCTCGATTGCGAAAATTACTTGGATGGAAAAATACAATAATGTGAAGAATCTGCTGCACTCAACAGATGACAAGTTGAAGTTGTTGAAGATGGTGATAGACCAGTTCCTGACGTACGCAGCCACGCGAGATATCCTGGAGGACAACGGAGAGAAGCTGAGACAGCTGAGGATCGACCTTAAGCAGATGCAGTTTGGGGAACTGAAGAGGGAACGGGAGGAAACTGCCACCAGGTGAAAATAGCAGGCTTAGGGGGCCATTTTGGGGAAACAGCATTGCAGAATTGGGATTTTTATCGCGGAAAGTCAACATATCAGGGAATTTTTTTTACATAGAAATCTTATATAAATGATAGTTATATACTTTGTTTGATGTAATTGAAATTAAATTGAGATGTAATAATATCTGGGAATTATTTTTTTGAAATCAGGAATTTTTTTCACCATTTTACTTTGGGTCTGTTTTAGGGACCCATAGATATGGCTAAAATGGCCTCAAATGGCAGTGGCAGTTTTTCACTTAGGGCTTAATTCACATTTTATTTCTTATGAGTGTTAATATTGCTCAGCTTTATTTGCAAGAAAGCTTTGTTGTCCCATACCGGTTTCACTGGAGGGGACTTATGGTTTGCACTCTGTGTGTCTGTCTGTCTGTGAGTCTGTCTGTCACACTTTTCTGGATCCTGCGATAACTTTTTTAAGTTCAACATATTTTTTCATGAAACTTGAAACATGGCTAGATGGCAATATGAACCTTATGCACGTCATTTCATTTTATTCCTACTTCAAAAATTCTGGTTGCAATGGCAACAAATATATAAAAATAATTGTGACAATGGTGGAGCCAGTAGGGGACATATATATTGCTTGGCAATAGTCTTGTTTAAGATGGAAGATGTCTCACTGTAAGAATTTTTAAGTCATTATACGACTATTTCATGGCATTTACTATACAGAAAAGGTTCTAAGCAATTACTCTCATGTTTTCATGGATTGATTTAATCACAAAATTGCTTTATATGGTTTATTTTAATCTGTTAAAGTTTTGTTGTTAAAAGTTAATTGTTGCCATATTGCATTCTGTGTTGCTTAGGAACTGTAGAATACTTGTGCCATATGCTATGTCATGTAATCGATAATTTTGGTTGATGACGAGCCGTTGGCAACCAAAGGGTTGTTTCCATTCCGTAAATTTGGTTTGCATTCACCAGTCTTTATGAAACTTTTATGGAGCCCTAGCTTGACGGGTCAAGGTTAGTGTAACTAAAAATAGAAAAATGGTTTCCACCACTCAGTAACTTGGTTTAGGATTGAAGTATGACTCTGAAATGTTGTGTGTAGTAGCTGCAATGTAGATCTATGAGGTATGACTCTGAAATGTTGTGTGTAGTAGCTGCAATGTAGATCTAGCTTAGGATTGCACAATTACTTAAATTAATAAGCAAAAATAGTGCATATTCACTTATTATGGAAAAGAAACTGGTGTTGAGCTACAAGCTGCCTAGAAGTCTTACTGCCATCTTCTTTCAAAAAGAGGAATAGTATTACCATCAGATAAACATTTACAAGCTGCCTAGAAGTCTTACTGCCATCTTCTTTCAAAAAGAGGAATGGTATTACCATCAGATAAACATTTAAGCCTCATTCTGGGATAACTTGGCCTAATGCATGTGCGTAAATTTCTCATCCTAGCTAGGCTGTGATGTCCGCACAGGCTAATCAGGAATAACACTTTCTGCTTACATTGGATTTTCATTTAGAAGAGACTTCCTTTAAACAAATAAACGATGAAAGTGTTGCCCTAGATCAGCCTTTGCCGACTGCACAGGCTAATCTGGGATGACACTTAACGCACATTCATTTAGTCCAATTTTCCCTGAACAAGGCTCACATCTATTAGTGTTCATGTGAAGTAAACCTTCGTTTGAGTCGGGTTCTGAGAAAACTGGGCATTATGCATGTGCGTAAAGTGTCGTCCCAGATTAGCCTGTGCAGTCCGCACAAGCTTATCAGGGACGACACTTTCCGCCTAAACAATATTTTCGTTAAGAAGGGACTTTCTTTAAACGAAAAATACCATAAATGCGGAAAGTGTCATCCCTGATTAGCCTGTGCGGAATGCACAGGCTAATCTGGGATGACTCTTAACGCACATTGATTTAGTCTAATTTTCCCAGAACAAGGCTCACATCTATCAGTGTTCATGTAAAGTAAACCTTCGTTTGTCTTCAGGTCGCGGGCCAAGATGGAGGAGAAACAGAGGGAAAGGGACCTGATGGAAAAACGCAGGGTGCTCAAGTTCAAGAAACGGGCCCAGCAGCTGTGCAAGGAGGAGGCAGAGAAGTAGGGCATGGACCCTTGACAGGGCTGGGGAAATATTAGTCTCGTTTGGGGAAATCTGGGCTTAATACATGTTAAATGTTGTCCCAAATTAAAATGTGTAGTCTTCACAGGCTATAAAGGAACAGTACTTTAAATTATGAGCTATTGTCAGCACCTTGGCATGGGTGTCAGCGTCGATGTCGGCGTCCGTTTAAGTTTTGCGTTTTGGTACACTTTTCTCATAAAGTATCAATGCTATTGCATTCAAACTTGGTACACTTACTTACTATCATGAGGGGACTGGGCAGGCAAAGTAAGATAATTCTGGCTTGCATTTTGACAGAATTATGTGCCCTTTTAATACTTAGAAAATTGAAAAGTTTGGTTAAGTTTTGTGTTTAGGTCCATTTTATTCCTTAAGTATCAAAGCTATTGCTTTCATACTTGCAACACTTACTAACTATCATAAGGGGACTGTGCAGGCAAAGTTATGTAACTCTGACTGGCATTTTGACAGAATTATGTGCCCTTTTTATACTTAGAAAATTGAAAATTTGGTTAAGTTTTGTGTTTAGGTCCACTTTTTTCCTAAAGTATCAAAGCCATTGCTTTTCATACTTGCAACACTTACTAACTATCATAAGGGGACTGTGCAGGCAAAGTTATGTAACTCTGACTGGCATTTTGACAGAATTATGTGCCCTTATTATACTTAGAAAATTAAAAAATTTGGTTAAGTTTTGTGTTTAGGTCCACTTTTTTCCTAAAGTATCAAAGCCATTGCTTTCATACTTGCAACACTTACTAACTATCGTAAGGGGACTGTGCAGGCAAAGTTATGTAACTCTGACTGGCATTTTGACAGAATTATGTGCCCTTTTTATACTTAGAAAATTGAAAATTTGGTTAAGTTTTGGGTTTAGGTCCACTTTTTTCCTTAAGTATCAAAGCCATTGCTTTCATACTTGCAACACTTACCGTACATTCGCGGCCATAAGTCTACCTCGGCCATAAGTCGAGGGGTATAATGTGGCTAGAAAGACTTGGTTTTTTGCCTTGACTCTGCCATAAGTCGGGGGGTTAATTTCCTTAATATCTCGGACATGTTTAAGTGACGTTTTAGTCATGGTTCTGAGGGCTTTTGTACCGGCAGTTGACATTTTTTGGGATATTAATAATAAGAATATATTTAAAACGATACATTTAACGTTTCAATTACTAATTATCACGAAAAATATATTTTATTGTTCAAAATCATAATATCATTCATTATTTCGAACTTAATATATATTTCACAAATTAAAATTATTATCCCATTTAATGTAATAACTTTCAGCGTTTATATTATGAGCAGATGTTTTTGTATTCAAATGTTAGTGCTGTTGATGTGAAAATTCTGTAAAATCTTGAACGCAGAAATTCATTATATGGTCAAAATAATTGTAACTTGCTCTCAAATAATCAACAACGCTTTTGCCATTATACGTGAAACACGTGAATTTACCAACACTCGCATCGCTCGCTTTTCAACATACATATTCGTAAATCACGAGATACCCGAGGAATATTTTCTGCATTCTGGAAAAACGTCTCATCTAATAATACTTAGCAGATAATCGAAAGTAATTGTGTATTTAATATGTCCAATTACACTTTTTAATAATCCAGGGTGAGTGCGTAATATTATTATAATCAAACAATGAATGAAATCTTCACTCAGATAAGATCTATTTATTTACGAAACGATTATGCATTAATTGTGGGACAGTTGTGAATAAATCAACGAAACCACACCTTCATCCAATCAAAAAATATACCATGTGAAGTTGAACAATAGCGATTGGTTAAAGGCGTATCCAACGATCGAGTAATTATTTTTGATTGGTCAGAAGTAGTTTGTAGCAGAACCGTTGTGCATATCATTAACGGATAACTATTTTAGGCGTAACGCAATAAAGACAAATGATCGAAAGGATGCCAACACTACATTTTACACTTTGATTTTAGTCAAAAGGCCGAGAAGCGATAATTGGTGGCATAAAGACACCTGCACCTGTTGACAGTTTGTATTTACACGGATTAACTTTAAATGGGTACAAGTGTCAGCAGTTGATTTTCTATTGTTCTTAGCAGACAACGGACGATGTATCGATAGACAAATTGCTATGTATAATTTTCGCCACTTTACTGTATGTCACAAATGTTTAATATTTTCGTAGTTATTTTTACATGTTTTTATTTGGACTTATTATGAAGATTAATGAATTCAAAAACCAATGTAAACATGAGTATTTTTTTATCGGCGGACATTTAAGTAAAAGACGAGTCGGCCTTACCGTAAACAGTCATCATTCCTCCGCTTCGGAGATTTATTACTTTAAAAAAAACGGCACAGAAATATTTTTTTTTATTTTTATTTAGTACCTCATCCATAAGTCGAGTTGACTTTTAAAGTCAATTTTAGGAGCGTTTTTAGGTCGACTTATGGCCGCAAATTTACGGTACTAACTATCGTAAGGGGACTGTGCAGGCAAAGTTATGTAACTCTGACTGGCATTTTGACAGAATTATGTGCCCTTTTTATACTTAGAAAATTGAAAATTTGGTTAAGTTTTGTGTTAAGGTCAACTTTTTTCCTAAAATATCAAAGTCATTGCTTTCATACTTGCAACTCTTACTAACTATCGTAAGGGGACTGTGAAGGCAAAGTAATGTAACTCTGACTGGCATTTTGATAGAATTATGGGCCCTTTATACTGGAAAATTTGGTTAAGTTTTGTGTTTTGGTCCACTTTACCCCTAAAGTATCATAGATATTGCTTTCATACTTGGAACACTCGCAAACTGTCTTAAGAGGACAGTAAAGGACAAGTTGCATAACTCTGGTTGTCATTTTTACGGAATTATGGCCCTTTTTTGACTTAGTAACTTTGAATATATGGTTACATTTTGTGTTTAGATCCACTTTACTTCTATAGTATCAAGGCTATTGCTTTCAAACTTCAAATACTTTCATGCTATCATGAGGGTACTGTACCTGGCAAGTTGAATTTTACCTTGACCTTAATGACCTTGCCTCAAGGTCAAATTATTAAATTTTGCTAAAATTGCCATAACTTCTTTATTTATGATTAGATTTGATTGATACTTTGACAAAACAACTCTTACCTGACATACCACAATAGACTCCGTCCAAACCATTCCCACCCCCCCACCCTGAACTCCCCCCTCAATCCCCCCCCATTTTTTTTTAATTAAAGATCATCTAATAAATGACCACCACACCCTCACTCTATAAGGTCATCTTTCAAGGTCAAATGTCAAATATATGGCGTCTGTCCGTCCGAAAACTTTAACATTGGCCATAATTTTTTTAATATTGAAGATAGCAACTTGATAAATGGCATGCATGTGTATCTTATGAAGGTGCACATTTTGAGTGATGGAAGTTCAAGGTCAAGGTCATCCTTTAAGGTCATCCTTTAAGGTCATCCTTCAAGGTAATTTTTTTTAATAAAATTCAAAGCGGCGTTCTCATGAAGCTGCACATTTTGAGTGGTGGAAGTTCAAGGTCATCCTTCAAGGTCAAAGGTCAAACAAAATATAAAAAAATTCAATGCGGCGTTATCATGAAGCTGCACATTTTGAGTGGTGGAAGTTCAAGGTCAAGGTCATCCTTCAAGGTAAAAAATAAATTTAAAAAAATCAAAGCGGTTCTCATGAAGCTGCACATTTTGAGTGGTGGAAGGTCAAGGTCATCCTTCAAGGTCAAAGGTCAATTTTTTTTATAAAAATTCAAAGCGGCGTTCTCATGAAGCTGCACATTTTGAGTGGTGGAAATTCAAGGTCAAGGTCATTCTTCAAGGTCATTCTTCAAGGTCAAAGGTAAAAAAAAATAGTAATTTCAAAGCTGCATTATCGTGAAGCTACACAATTGGAGTGGTGGAAGTTCAAGGTCAAGGTCATCCTTCAAGGTCAAGGTCATCCTTTAAGATCAAAGGTCACACAAAAATAATTTCAAAGCGGCCTTCTCATAAAGCTGCACATTTTGAGTGTTGGAAGTTCAAGTTCAAGATCATCCTTCAAGGTCAAAGGTTAAAAAAACAAACAATACAAATTTTCAAAGCGGCGCAATAGGGGGCATTGTGTTCTGCACCCGCAAGGCGGTGCTCTTGTGTTATTGTTGGTTTCAATGAAGTCTCTTTATAGCAATAATCCAGTCAAGGAAAGTGTTATTGGATATTAGCCTGTCCATGGAATGTTTTACTTACCCATAAGCTGAAATCACTTGTCCAAACTTTAGACCTGGAAATGGGTGAAACATCAAACTGTTTGCTTATCTTTTTAAAGTTATACTTTAATATAAGATTAAATCACTTGTCATTTACTTGTCCATGTGATTTGAAAGTTTTACCTGCACAGTCACGCATTTGAATATATTTATGTCTTCTGCCATCCTGAAATGTTTGTGTATGCCCGGCTGTAATAGTGGCAAATGGGTTTACAAAGTTTTATCCCTTTCAGTGTGTTTGGTAAATTTGGTGTCTTGCTAAAAACTGTGTCATTCTTTAAGAAATTTCCAATAAATTTGCACAAATAATTGTATGATCAAAGCTACAAGGCTGAAATGCACTTACCAAAACAGTGCAATCAGTCGAGTTTGACAAACGTTTTTATTCATATGCTTTCAGGAGCGGAAAAGAACCAAGTGAAGAAGACAAGAACTTAGCTACAGATATTGAAGTAAATTACCTTTTCTTGTTTAAGCATTACACAAATATTAGACATTAGCTCAAAATTATTTAAAGATATAAATAAGCTTTTTATAATAACTTGTTCATTTGGTGCATATTTGTATAAATCTTTCTGGAAGAAAGTGGCCAGACAGAAAATATTTGTGCTTGGGTAGGTAAACTTCTGAAGACAATGAACACATCTTTTATTTTATTCTAGCTAGGTAAAAAAAGAAGCATATCAGTGAGACAAATCAGTATTTCATTGTTTCTCTGGTTGTTTATGATTACAGGAAGTAAATGTATTGTTTTAAATGCTGGGCAAACAAATGAAATAATCATGATTTTAATGTCTTATAACAATACCCTTAAAATGTTCCAGTTGTATTAAAAATGTGGATACAGGGAGTAGTCTATGGGCAAATATTAGGGAATTACTGGGATACATAAGTCAGGAGAAATCAAGCCTGTAGTCAGCACAGGCTAATCAGGGGCAACACTCCACTTAAACATAATTATCCTTTTAAAGAGTTTTTCTATAAACAAAAAAAATCCAATAGAGCAGAAACTACCATCCCTGATTAGCCTGTGCGGACAGAACAGGCTTATCTGGGACGCCACTTGAAGCACATGCATTAAGCCCAGGTTTCGCAAAATGATGTTCATATAATTAATTAGTTACCTTATTTTAACTCTGAGTAGTCTGAAGTTTACTACACACCCAAATGTCGGCCTCAGCGTCCTTGTAATACCTGGTAAGGTAGATGTGCAAATCCTCATATCAATGTTTCCGCTACAGGTATTAAATTGAAACTTTATTCGGGGCTTGAGGTCAATGTGTGAGGTCACTTACCTAGTACCATAACTCAGACTTGCAATTTAGAATAATTATGCCCTTTTTTGTACATAGAAAATAACGTTTATGTTTGCATGCAAGTATTCCATATCGTGTGTTTTCCCCATTTTTATACCCCCACAAACGAAGTTTAGGGGGGTATATAGGAGTGAGCTTGTCTGTCGGTCAGTCTGTCGGTCTGTCTGTCGGTCCGTATTAAGTGTATGCTCTCTAATTCAAGTTGTTTTTATCCGATCTTCACCAAACTTGGTCAGATGTTGTATCTAGATAATGTCTAGGTCAAGTTCGAATATGGGTCATGCCGGGTCAAAAACTAGGTCACAGGGTCACTTAGTGCATTTTAAAGATTGAGCATGGTGTCCGCTCTCTAATTAAAGTAGTTTTCATCCGAGCTTCACCAAACTTGGTCAGAAGTTGTATCTAGATGATGTCTAGGACAAGTTCGAACATGGGTCATAGCAGGTCAAAAACTAGGTCACGGGGTCACTTAGTGCGTTTTAAACATTTTGCATGGTGTCCGCTCTCTAATTAAAGTAGTTTTCATCCGAGCTTCACCAAACTTGGTCTGAAGTTGTATCTAGATGATGTCTAGGCCAAGTTCGAACATGGGTCATGGCAGGTCAAAAACTAGGTCACTGGGTCACTTAGTGCGTTTTAAACATTGAGAATGGTGTCCGCTCTATAATTAAAGTAGTTTTCATCTGAGCTTCACCAAACGTGGTCAGAAGTTGTATCTAGATGATGTCTAGGCCAAGTTCGAACATGGGTCATGGCAGGTCAAAAACTAGGTCACGGGGTCACTTAGTGCATTTTAAACATTGAGCATGGTGTCTGCTCTATAATTAAAGTAGTTTTCATCCGAGCTTCACCAAACTAGGTCAGAAGTTGTATCTAGATGATGTTTAGGCCAAGTTCGAACATGGGTCATGGCAGGTCAAAAACTAGGTCACGGGGTCACTTAGTGCGTTTTAAACATTGAACATGGTGTCCGCTCTCTAATTAAAGTAGTTTTCATCCGATCTTCACCAAACTTGGTCAGAAGTTGTATTTAGATGATGTCTAGATCAAGTTTGAATATGGGTTATGCCGGATCAAAAACTAGGTCATTGGGTCATTTAGTGCGTTTTAAACATTCAGCATGATGTCTGCTCTCTAATTCAAGTAGTTTTCATCCAATATCTTTACCAATCTCGGTCAGAAGTTTTATGATCTCTACGCCAAGTTTGAATATTGGCCATGCTGAGCCAAAAACTAGGTCACAGGGTCACTGAGTTTGTTATTTAACATTCAGCATGATGTCCGTTCTCTAATTCAAGTAGTTTTCATCCGATCTTCACCATACTTGGTCAGAAGTTGTTTCTAGATGATGTGTAGGTCATGTTCGAACATGGGCCATGCTGGGTCAAAAACTAGGTCATTGGGTCACTAAGTGCGTTTTAAACATTGAGCATGTTGTCGGCTGTTTTTTGTGAAGACAACATGCAATATATTCTGTGTCAATGCGACATGTGGGGGTATTCGTCACGTCTGTGACATAGCTCTAGTTGGAATTGGGCCATTCCCTTTGGATTGGGAAAACTTGTCACGTTTTGACTTAAATTGGGAAATAAGTGTTGTTGTTTGTTTTTCTTACATAGGTTAAAAATTGAGAATAAAAGTGTATTACTATTATATTAACTTAGGTTTAACTTATATAGCTGGATGGGAGATGAATTTAATGTAAAGATCTAAAAAAGATTTTTTTTTAGGGAAACCTTTAATTGGAAATTGGGATGTAAAACAGCCCCGAATTTGAAAGAAAAACACTGTCATATCTCTATAATACTAAGATATGTCAATAAAACTTAGCATATGTGTTCAGCATCTAAATGAACATTCACTTAGCAACATCTATAACTGTAACCATGATTATGCCCCCTGTTGTAATCGTTTAATCAGGATATTGTATTACATTCAGAAACTAGAGAAGGACGTGGCAGAGCTAGAGGCCAGCATGCCGTCCCAGGAGGATCGGGACCGGCTCAGGGAGGAAGAGGATGACGTGGAGGCAGACAGGAAGGCGGACTACGTCCACAAGGAGCGAGACTTCCTGCAGAACATTCTCAACCTTCAGCACGGTTTCTGTGTGACGCCGCTGGGTCGAGACCGACTTTACAGGCGCTACTGGGTGTTCAAGACCATACCGGGGCTGTTTGTAGAGGACGATGAGGAACTTGTGTCCCCTGAGGCGTTAAAGCCTTGCAAACAGAACCCCGGGGGAAGTCGGTTTGACATCAATAATCCCTTTACACTTCCAGTTGGTAGACCTTTGGTTGAAGGTAAAGTGAGTTCAGGGAAAAACGAAGGAGATCTGAAGGGTGAAGTGTCGAAGACTGAGCAAAAAGATGGAAGTGACAAGGAGAATGATTCACTGAATGCCTCGAGTATTAATGTTAGCAGTGCTGATGATAACAGTGTCTCAAATGCGAATGCAATTACTGGTCTTTCCAATACCTCAAACAATACAAACACTGAGACTGCTGGTCCAAAACTTAATGGCGATGCAATTGTTATTAGTGATGAAGACTCAAGAGAATCTAAAGCCTCGCTAATTGAGGGTTTCATTGAAACCCCTGCAACTAAACAAATCATGTCTTCTGATAGGAGTAAATGGTCAGTGTTTGTAACTGAAGAGGATGTTGATGCATTAATTGCCTCGCTTAACAACAGGGGTTATCGAGAAAGTAGCCTACGACAGGCATTAATGGAGCAAAAAATTACAATTTTAGACACCATATCAAAGGTTCCCACAGATTTGTTGCTTATTCCTGAATCTGACGTGGAGAAGTTGAAAGAGAAAGCCGATGCCAAGTTGACGACAACAGAGGTGAAAATGCGAGGGAAGAGCGTTACGTACACTGCACAGAATGACTCCGCACATGAGGATCTGGAGTTGAACCTTCGAGAAATGGTTCTAGATCTGGAGGAGAGAATACACGTGGGAACTCTGGGATATCTTAGGGTAAGCTGTCACACTTCAGAAGGTTTTGTTAACTGTACAATAATTTACACACATTTGCTAATTTACCAACACATGGTTGTGTTTTGTTGCAAATGCTCTACACTTATCAATGTGGCACACACTGATTAAGTTAAACTGAAGTCTGTGAATAGGCATGTTTCCTTTCAGTGACTAGTGTTTTTGCAGAAATTTAGCCCATTTCGCTTCTCAAAAGATATATATATTTTTTGCCCCTATGAAAATTCCATTTTCAATGAAAGCTTTATTTAGAGAAAAAAGAAAACACAATTTTTGGCAAAAATTGAAAAAGTTAGAACCAGTTTGAAAATAGTCCAGCATTTTCATCAAACCAAGATCAAGCATTATCTCATTAACCATTTATAGCAAATAAGTTGATAATTTTTTTATGACAAACTAGAAAAATCTATCTTGCTGAAATGTAAAACCTCCCTTTTGTCATCAAATTATCAATCTGAAGGACCCTGTCACCTTTCCCCAACAGGTGATCCGTTTTGTTAAACTTTGGTTTTAAAAAAGCAAAATACTTAAGTTTTATTTATTGCTGACATGAATTTTTTTGAATTTATAAAGTAATGCTGATCTTTAATTCATGGATTCCTAATGTTTATCAAGAACCTTCAAAATACATGTTCAATGTGTTTTCGTCTGTACTTACACCTCTAAAACTCCAGTTTTCTGAGAGTCAGACTCTAGTTTCTTCTTAGAAGCGTTATTCTAATGAGTTGAAATGTGCATAAAGGGTGCAAATACATTACCTTTCTTTGGTCTGACGTCCGTCGTAACTTCTTGGATATATTTTGCATATAAGACTTCCGACATGAACTTTCATAAAACATTTGAATTTGTGGGGATTGTTGCTTCAAAATCCATGAAAATTAGTGTTGACAAACATAATTGGTTTTAATATGAATTTAGGCAGGTGAAACGCGCTTACAAATCTAGCCAAAATAAGCCAGTAATTAGTTGAAAAAAAGGCTAAAATGTCATTAAAAACATTCTGTGAGCGATTTTCAATCATTTACGTGTTCATTAACCCTTTTCCACTCAGAAGAAAAGTTAAAATGGCTATATGCAAACAGCATAAAATCAGAACATCCTGCGAGTAACTCGCAGTCTGTTCAGGTTTTATGCTGTATGCTGCTCATTAGTATCTAAGGGTTTAAAATGAAGCCTTAAAAACTTGAACCTAGTAAGAAAGGTCTTTAATTGTCCCCTACTGGTTTCACTTGAGGGGATTATGGTTTGCGCTCTGTGAGTCTGTCTGTCTGTTACACATTTCTGGATCCAATTTTTTCATGAAACTTGAAACATGGTCAGATTGCAATATGGAGATTATGCACGTCTTTTCATGTTGTTCCTACGTCAAGAATTCTGGTTGTTGTGGCAACAAATAAAAAAATTCCTGACAATGGTGGAGCCGGTAGGGGAAATATATTGCTTGGCAATAGTCTTGTTAAATTTAACTTACTAAGGCACTACAAAGGCGTAAAAAAACGTATCCAAGTGGTAAAGGTTAAATAAGACAAAAAGCAATAAAACACATTGCAATGTGTGCTGCCTGTTTTCAGGTGAGTGACCGCAACTCCTGGCGAGAGGCTTTGGAGAATGGTGGATATGAACCTTGCACTGAGGACGCACCCTTCAAGGAAAATAAGGAGGAAAACATGGAGTAAGCAATTTTTATGCCCCCGGTAGGAGGGCATATAGTGAACTTCTATGTCCCTTGAGATGTAACCTTCATATTTGGTATGCATGTGTATATGGACAAGGCCTTTCCATACGCACAAAAATGTTGACCCCTGTGACCTTGACGTTGAACTTAGGGTCCGCGTTTAGGTTTCGAAATCTGTGTTTAGGTTTCGAAAAATGCTCAAAACTTCTATGTCCCTTGAGATATAACCTTCATATTTGGTATGCATGTGTATATGGACAAGGCCTTTCCATACACACAAAAATTTTGACTCCTGTGACCTTGACGTTGAACTTAGGGTCCGCGTTTAGGATTTGAAAAATGCTCAATACTTCTATGTCCCTTGAGATGTAACCTTCATATTTGGTATGCATGTGTATATGGACAAGGCCTTTCCATACGCACAACAATTTTGACCCCTGTGACCTTGACCTTGAACTTAGGGTCCGTGTTTACGTTTTGAAATCTGCGTTTACGTTTCGAAAAAAGCTCATAACTTCTATCAAGTGTTTATAGGGGGCATAAGTCATCCTATGGTGACAGCTCTTGTATTACCTACTTTTCAGTTGAATATAAAATTTTATTGGTGAAAGAACAATTGATTTCAGTGAAAAATATAAGATATTTGATTTTTTTGCAGCTGGGAAATTGAGTAAATATATAGAGGATATTTGTTGAGCCACTCGTGAAAATATCATTTTTATGATCACGTGTGAATTAAAATCGATATTCCAACAAATCCAACACATTTTCTTTTTATTTTATGCTTATAAAAATTAATATTTTTGTATTTTTGCCATTCAGGACATAATAATTCCCCGTTGGGCGCAACAAAAAAAAAATATTATTACACATTACTATGTTCAAGGAAAGCTTATCTGTATGTTTTTATAAACATTAAATGCAGAGTTATTGCCTTGGTAAAATTTGGGGTCACAATGGGGAAACAAAATATATCTAAAAATAGTTCCAGTCAAACAATGAAAATTATTGATGATTTTCACTGTTATTTTTTTACTGATTGAAAAAGTGAAATATCACTTTTGATTCACTGATATTTCTTTATAAGCCTCAGAAAGCATAAAATAAATAATGATAAACAAAATATTTGCTACTGAATGTTGTACCCTGCAGTGTGTTACCCTTGTATGTATGTTGTACCCTGCAGTGTTTTACCAGTGTATGAATGTTGTACCCTGCAGTGTGTTACCCTTGTATGTATGTTGTACCCTGCAGTGTGTTACCCTTGTATGTATGTTGTACCCTGCAGTGTGTTACCCTTGTATGTATGTTGTACCCTGCAGTGTTTTACCCTTGTATGTATGTTTTAGCCTGCAGTGTGTTGCCCTTGTATGTATGTTGTAGCCTGCAGTGTGTTACCCTTGTATGTATGTTGTACCCTGCAGTGTTTTACCCTTGTATGTATGTTGTAGCCTGTAGTGTGTTACCCTTGTATGTATGTTGTACCCTGTAGTGTGTTGCCCTTGTATGTATGTTGTACCCTGCAGTATGTTACCCTTGTATGTATGTTGTACCCTGCAGTGTGTTACCCTTGTATGTATGTTGTACCCTGCAGTGTGTTACCCTTGTATGTATGTTGTACCCTGCAGTGTTTTACCCTTGTATGTATGTTGTACCCTGCAGTGTTTTACCCTTGTATGTATGTTGTAGCCTGCAGTGTGTTGCCCTTGTATGTATGTTGTACCCTGCAGTATGTTACCCTTGTATCAGGGGACAAAAATATTTATAAATGGCACTCGTCCTGCAGGACAAGTGCATTAAAATTTTCACTCGTCCTGCAAACACATGCACTTGTCCTTCAAATATGTGTGAATGAAAGATTGCAAAGGACTGATATGACTAACAATGTTTCCTAAATCACTGCTAAAATGCTGCTTACTTAGTTATTCATGCCAGCTGATCACAGAAGAAATGTTAATTTACTTTATTTATGAGGAACACAAAATAAATAAATGAAGACAAATTTGTTTTTTCCTTTTTCTAATGCTTGTGTGCTTTCCATTTCGGATGGTTGAACATCGCTCCTGCCCCCTTTAAAGAACGCTCGTATGTCAGACATTTTTCAGATGAAATTCAGACTGGTTTAAAACCGTATTTCGCAGTAAAATAATTCTTTAAAAAATCAATACTTACAGTGAATGAAGTCAGATGGTTCCCTGTCAACATGGACGCGCAAAGTTTACACCAAAAAGCCAATATTTACTCGGGACACAGTCTCGCATAACAACGCGCACCTGCTGTATGAAATTTACAATTACGATTTCCGGTTCATTCGCGTTCTACTTTCGGAATAGATATGCTTTAAGAAATGATTTTATTTAATGAAAAAGAGTCTTACTGGTCAGAAAAAAAATATTTTAACATCAGTTTTTTTTCACTCATCCTGTAGGACGAGAGCTTTAGGGAAATTCACTCGTCCTTTCAAGATTTCACTCGTCAATACGAGCGGACGAGTGGAATTTTTGTCCCCTGCTTGTATGTATGTTGTACCCAGCAATATGTTACCGGTGTATGTATGTTGGTACCTTGCAGTATGTTACCCGTGTATGTATGTTGGTACCCTGCAGTGTGGCTGAGGAAGGCGACCAGTCCAAGGAAGAACAGAATCTCACCATCGCAATTGCACGAGACCTGGCCAAGGCTGTTATTCAGATTGCACGGGGAATAGAGCCCAAATACATGCAGCCACCATTAGGTAAGATTGCACGGGTAATAGCGTCAAAATACATGCAGCCACCTCTAGGTAAGATTGCACGGGGAATAGAGCCGAAATACATGCAGCCACCTCTAGGTAAGATTGCACGGGGAATAGAGCCGAAATACATGCAGCCACCTCTAGGTAAGATTGCACAGGGAATAGAGCCGAAATACATGCAGCCACCATTAGGTAAGATTGCACATGGAATAGAGCCGAAATACATGCAGCCACCATTAGGTAAGATTGCACGGGTAATAGAGTCGAAATACATGCAGCCACCTCTAGGTAAGATTGCACGGGGAATAGAGTCCAAATACATGCAGCCACCATTAGGTAAGATTGCACAGGGAATAGAGCCCAAATACATGCAGCCACCATTAGGTAAGATTGCACGGGAAATAGAGCCGAAATACATGCAGCCACCATTAGGTAAGATTGCACGGGGAATAGAGCCCAAATACATGCAGCCACCATTAGGTACAATTGCACGGGTAATAGAGTTGAAATACATGCAACCACCACTAGAAGAAAGGTCACCATTAGCTAGGTAACCGTGGAGAAACTTCTTTTTAATTGCAACTGTGCCCCTTTGTATTTCAGAAAATTATATGTTGATTCTAGGTCACAGTTGAATAAAGCCAAACAAATCTTTGCCTATAAATAAAGTTAGCCTTAATTAGCATTAACCTTGTATTCTATTGATCCCATAATATGGGTAGGGGCAATATGGATGGGTAGGTCGGATTATCACACAAAATGTTTTCAATGATAGCCTCAGACCAAATAGTTCTCATGTTACATTTGTAAAATATCATTCATGTCATAAAAATAACTATTGGATAGCTAGTCAATGTTAAGGCATTAGCAGGAGGTGATTTGCATGAATATGCGATATCCTTGTTTTTTCCTAGGTGATACGGAAAAAGCAAAACAAGTGAAACAAAAAGCAGACGCTTCAAAGAAAGAACACAAGAAAAAGAAGAAAGAGGATGACAGTGATGGTATGATCTAGAAGTTTAACCCTTTCAGTGCGGGAACCGAATTTTGAAGGCCTTTGCAAACAGTTTGGATCCAGATGAGACGCCACAGAACGTGGCGTCACATCTGGATCCAAACTGTTTGCTATTCTGATAATATTCTTTGAAAAAAATCGAAGAAAATGCTAATTTTAGAAATTCAGCAGACGACATTCTAGCAGACGACAAATTTCCCAGCATGCAAAGGCTTAAATGTGCTCATAAACACTATGGGTCTGCACATAATGCAGCCTTATGCCAGAAGGACCTCATAAACTTCACAATACACAAACACCTATCTAAATTGCACTCCATTTTACAGATGAGGACCCAGACATGGTAGCCAGGGGCTCTACTGGCCTGGGACGGCCCCTGATAGAGCGGTGGGAGGACTCCTGTCTGACCAGTACCAGCCTGGCACAGGTGTTCCTGCACCTCTCCACCCTCGACAAGTCAATTATCTGGTCCAAGTCCATCCTGCATACGCGCTGCCGCATCTGTCGCAAGAAAAGTGACCCAGACAAGATCCTGCTGTGTGATCAGTGTGACCGCGGCCATCATATGTACTGTCTGAAACCACAGCTCAAGGTTGGGCTTGATTTTTTTGTTCTTTGTTATATTTGCTTGTGATTGTTTTCTTTTGATTTTACCGTTCCAACTTCTTATTCTTGTGTTCTTATTTTCTAATTCTTTATTTCCATGCTTCTTTTTGTTTTGTCACTTTCTTGCATCATTAAGCATTTTGTGTAAAAAAAGCAACCCAGATAAAATGGTAACTCCACATTTCCCAGACTTAATCATTCCTGAGTGACCAGGTGGGTCATCTCATATAGTAGAGTGCTGGACTATAAATCAGAGGAATACAAGTTGGATCCTCGGCTTGGCCACATTACTTGTGTGGGATTGGTCACAAAATAATTTCTACGGCCATTGCCAACCTACCTTTGATTTGTGCAGGTGTAACCCTTGGGATTTCAGAGTTATAAGTTTAAACGCCTGTTTGCATGGCATTGCTCAAAATTAGTCGGTCAGGTCTATTTGGCAGAGGTCAGCTTCCCAATGAATTTGTGAATTGTTTTGTCCACCTCATAACCACTGCTTTCTTCCTGCATACAGGTTGTTCCAGAGGGAGAGTGGTTCTGCCCGGACTGTCGCCCCAAGGAGTTGAAGTCACCCCGTAAAGGTCGCCGCCGTGCCTTCAGTCAGGAGGACTCCAGTGAGGAAGAGGAGACCCAGGAGGAGGGCAGGTCAGCCACTGGTTTTATAACAACCCTCTCAAGACTAGAACACCATGGTCTTGCAAAAATCCTTATAAACATGACCTGTTTTGTAACGACCCTCTTAACACTAGAACATCATTTTATGGAAGGATCCTAATAAATAGGACTTAGTTTTGTAAGGGCCCTCTCATAAACGGGGCTTGGTTTTTATTGCGATCGTGTGGGATAATAAAGGTACAAAGCGTTGTGTGTTCAGGTTCTTCCTTTTACTTCAGATTCAAATATAAACAATGACGTATATAAACAACAACAAATATGGCGTGACGTCAGGGACGTAATACACTTAAGCGCGGCGCGGCAAATGACGTTACGTTACATTCACAACATTCTGGGGGCCGCGAAAAGTGACAATTATTTACAATCAGAGGAGAATATGTATCATTACTTATGAAATCCTGAATCATTCGTGACAATCGTAAGATTGCAGAAACACTAATTTGATCACGAGTATACACGTTAATTTGAAATTAATATCAAATGTTTATCACTCAGTTTCTGAATAACAATTTCTTAACTGTCTCTCGTATTTCAATTACATGTACACTCAGCTGTCTATTTCAGTATTTCAATCACAATTGCGCGTTTAACTTTTAATACTTAAATGGTTTCTATTCAATATCATTGACTGTCTCTAATGGTTAGAGTTTGCACGTTGTACGTTTTGGGAATAAATCGCCACTCTGTTCCACTGTTTGCTAAGTTCTTCTTGTACGACTTGGTAGTTGAATAGCTTCTTTAGGTGATTGGAAGCAGCAATATAAGTCGTAGCATTGTCTAATACCATCACCGTGGGCAACGACTTCCGGCTGGCAAATCTCCGGAACGCTTGAAGGAACGAGTCGGTTGATAGGTCAGGTGGGGGTGGGGTAGGCGGAGGTTCGTCCGACATGTAAGAGCAGGACCGAAAGCCAGGGCTAATTGTCGCGTCGTACACATTACCAACTTGCTGACTTCCGGACGACGTCTGCCTTTGAGCACGTGGATGCTGTGGGCTGTTGTCGGTGAAGTTATCTGCACAACCGGGAGAAAATGGAGTAGGTTTTTTAAAATAACTTTGAGGGTGACCTGAATAAGGATATTGGCGATTAGAACCTACCGATGTTTGCCTTTGATACGGGGACTCAGTCCTATTTCCGTTCGTATATTGCACATGCGACATTGGCTGACTGTAACTACCACCATCGTTATAATCTCCTCTTTGGTTGTAGCTGTTGTCATTTCGTATATCAATTTGAGTTGGTGGATTCAACTGTAACTGAATACCAGATTTCGATATATAAGGGTACTTATTCTGTTGTGATTGTTGCCCAGACATTGGCGGAGTTTGTTCCAACTGACGCATGTCATATGCACTACTTTCTTGGCCGTTATTATATCCACTAGATACATAATTAAGTGCTTGGTACCCAGTTCCGATACGATAATCTGGCAGTGTAGAGTATTTATCACGTTGCTCCAGAGGGGTCGAAAACTGACCGGACCCGATGGGCGTGGGTGACATAGAGGCGCTTTTTCCGGGACCTTTCTTGATTGTGAGTTGCAGGATGTTTGTGGCCCCGCAGACCACCTCCTGGGCCTGGTTGTGGCTGATGTTCGTGGCGTTCACGTTTCCTATCTTCAGTACAACATCGCCGGGAGCCAGGCTGTTAGAGTTCGCCGCCACACTTCCTGGCGTCACAGTTCTGTCAGGAAAGAAAGAAGAAGCGTCTGGGTTCAAACCATTGCTGTTGCGCTGCTGATTACTTAAATTTCTCTGGTCATCTCGTGGTAGATCGGTAGCATGCGGGGCTACTCTCTTCTCCTGTTGATCTCGGAGAGCTTGTAAGCGACACAGCTGGATATCCAGTTCCGCTGAATACGTGTCTGTTTGAAAGATTTCTTCCTCCAATCCCTCTATCTCCGTCTGTGAAAGTATTTTCTCATTCAGTGTCTCTATAATCGTGACTTTCGCTTCAATAGCGTTTAGAATAGCGTGAAAATCGGTCAATGAATCGTTCTCCTTAGATTGTTCGATTTTCTCCAAATATTTCTCAATGAAACGGCGGTGACCCTCTCTCTGTATCTGTATTCTCTGTAGATTCATTTTTTGTAACGGCACCAATATCGCGATCGTGTGGGATAATAAAGGTACAAAGCGTTGTGTGTTCAGGTTCTTCCTTTTACTTCAGATTCAAATATAAACAATGACGTATATAAACAACAACAAATATGGCGTGACGTCAGGGACGTAATACACTTAAGCGCGGCGCGGCAAATGACGTTACGTTACATTCACAACAGTTTTGTTAGGGCCCTCTCATGAACAGGTCTTGGTTTTATTAGGGCCCTTTCACAAACATGGCTTGGTTTTGTAACAACCCTCTATTAAACATGGCTTGGTTTTGTTAAAACCCTCTAACGAGCAGGGCTTGGTTTTGTAACAAAACTCATCAACAGGGCTTGGTTTTGTTACAACCCTGTCATGATCAGGGCTTGGTTTTGTAACAACCCTCTAATGAACAGGACTCAGTTTTGCAACAACCCTTTCATGAACAGGACTTAGTTTTGTAACAACCCTCTCATGCACAGGACTTAGTTTTGTAACAACCCTCCCATGAACTGGACTAGGCTTTGTTACAACCATCTAATGAATAGAACTTGGTTTTGTTACAACCATCTAATGAATAGGACTAGGCTTTGTTACAATCATCTCATGAATAGGACTTGATTATGGAAAAAACAAACTGTAATGAACAGGACTTTACAGCAGCCTTCACATGAATAGGTGTGGGTTTGGTTTCAACCCTTTTATGAACAGGACTTGGTTTTGTTACAATCGGTCATGTCTTGAACATGGTTTTGATATTACCACCTTATAAACAGGCCTTTGTTTTGCTACTTGAACATGGTTTTATCTTCTTATTATCAGGTCTTTGTTTTGTAACAACACTTATTATTAGAATGTTTTTTAACAACCCTGTCTTGAACAGTTGTACTGTAACAATTGTCTATTGAACAGGTTTTGGCCATTGTTTTGTAACGACCCTGATAAGAACATTGTTTTGTAACAGATTAAGAATGTTCTGCACTGTTTAATAAATCTAAAAAAATTTAAACCCATGATTAAGCAATTCAAAGCAGGATTTAGCCTATGTTAGCGTTTCCGATCGCCAAAATCGCCAAAGGCGATTGAATCTTTCAGCCGGCGATTTTAAGTTTAAAATGTGAATTAAAATGGCGATTGCAAAATACCCTGATATTTCTCTATAAGTATATAATATTCCCTACTTTTAAAGAGAACTCGGTACCGATTTCCACATGTAATCGCCATAAAAGCTCCAGGTGGTAATAGATAGTCCACTGATAAGAGATAACCGGATGCCCTTATCGTATATTCAAGCCACATAACACAGTCATGTATGCTGACAGATGCATCACGGGAAATTTTCTGGTAACTTTCCAGTCGCCAAACTGTGATATTTAACGTCCAATCAGTTACGAGAATGCTTATGGAGGCGGAGTTATATAGCGAGTATTATTTTTGATTGACGTCGGTCACAGAGTAAGCATTTATCGCAGGTTTATTAACAATGAATCACAGTTGTAGCATTAATATGTGATATAAAACCGGTAAATAAAGTAGTACATTAAAGGAGGTTTTGGGCATCATCATCACACCTATTTACCGTACTGTAAACAACCATTAATTAAGAGAAGTTAATTGCAATTGGTGAGCAGTGTAAATTTACTTACGGCGAGTAAGTTGTGAAAAACAAAACCCGTTAATAATTTGATCGGTAACAAATTAAATCCAGTGCATGTATATTTTATCAGGTCTATTTGTAGAACTGATTTACACCGTTTTTCTACAGCCACATGATAATAACTATCCACTATGCATTAATACCGGTATGCCATGTAGAACCCGTGTTATAAGAAAGAGCGCGAAATAATTGCTGTCGTCTGCAATGCCAAGTTCTACGCATGCAAAGCATGCTTTTTTAAAAACAGACGATGTGTAACTAAAAATAGCCTAGCCGCTCAGTACATGGAGTATTTAAGACTTACAAATTTACCGGTACGTTTGAATAAATTATATATTGCAACTATGGAAAAATATGTCAATTCAAGAATACATTGAGTTAAATGTATTTTTCAAGAATCAAGAAGCACCAGACTACGGCAAAAATTATTGGGAGAAGGGGGGGGGGGGGGTGAATAGGAGTTACGCAAGACCCACCCAATTAAAGACCGGGGCAAATCTGAAAGATCTTACATTGTATACAGTTTATGCCAGTGCATGAAAATAAATATAAATGGAAATAAAAAAAAACATGAAATTATTTGATTTCACGTAACAAATAATTTATTTAAATGTGTCTTCATTGATAATTTAATACAGTCATTATTGATACCTATAGATTCATGATAATGATTATGTGGTTCATTGAGCAAATAAGGTTATAATGTGGGTCGTCATCGTAGTGCTGAAATTTGGCTACTAATTTTTTTTCCTTAGCGCCAACCTAGATTTAGCAAATAAATATGTAAAAAGCAACAACTGACCCATACTATAGCCCTACTTTTTTACCAACGCTCTTATTAGCAAGTTACCTATTCAGTTGTTGGTTTTCCCAGAGTGCCTGATATTAATAGATAAAGTAAATTGGTAATTGGTTTTATGCTGTCTGCTCCTCATCAGTATCTAAGGGTTGGAAGTGAAGCCTTTAAAACTAAAATCCGTTAAGAAATTTCTTAAATCAAATTAAATTTTCTAGGGGATTACAGGTTTTTTTTCTTTCTTTGTGACCCGCCGAAAATCAGCCCTTTCCCCTCTGAATTTTTTTCCCCCTCGGCTGGTAACTTTTCCCCTAGATTTCATTTTCCCCTCAAAAAAAAAAATATTTTTTTGTTTTGTTTTGTTTTTTAAACCTTTAAATATATAAGTTTACCTGATCCAGTGTAGAAAATAGTAGACTATTGCATAATTAAATTTTCTGTTTCCTTGAATTTGTTTAAAAAACAGTAAAATATGCTTAATTGATTATTTAAGACAGGGTTTTTTTTGGCCCGATTTTATAGCCGAAATTCGGCTATGTTCCCAATCCCAAAAAGCATATTTTTTTCCCAAAATGTGGCAAAAAATTCCCGATTTAAAAAAAATAAAAAAATTTATTTTTTTTTTTTTTTTTTTTAGAAAAAAGTGTCTAATGCGTATTTTATCTCAATTTTATATCAATTACAACTAACAAAGTATTATATGATTTTGTTCTTTTAATTTGAATGATTATAAAGAGTTATGTAAAATTTAGGATGTCCCTAATCAGTGGACTTTTCGTGTGGAAAAAAAGGCTAATGAATTTATTTTCCCAATTTCATGAAAATGCCGATAAAATTCCCAATTCCAAAGCCATGGGCTATCTTCCCAAAAAGTGGAAAAAAAACCCTGTAAGACTTTGCTTATTTTCCCCCAAAATCCAGCGTTTCGTGTGATTTTTTCCCCCCAAATACGGCGTTTCGGGCGATTTTTTTCCCCTCAAAAAAGGCCAGGCCCTTTCCCTAAAATCAGATAAAAACCCCTGTGATTACATATAGGTTATTTGTTTGATTCGGTGGAATATCAATTTTTATTCACAAGTGATCATAGAAAAAAATATTTTCACAAGTGGCACAGCCAGGAGTGAAAATACATTTTTTTCTATGATCACGAGAATCCAACAAATTTTCTTTTTATGCCCCCGGTAGGGTGGTATATAGCAGTAGAACTGTCCGTCAGTCAGTATGTCAGTATTTCAGTCTGTCCGTCCATCTGAAAAACTTTAACATTTTGCAATAACTTTTGCTATATTGAAGATAGCAACTTCATATTTGGCATGCATGTGTATCTCATGAAGCTGCACATTTTGAGTAGTAAAATTTCAAGGTGAACATCGTCCTTCAAGGTCCAGGGTCAAAAAAACAAAGTCAAGGGAAGTATTAAGCTTTAAATGGACATAGTTATCTTACCTGACCACGTATATATTTTTGTTAAATAAATCAAAGCGGCGCAGTAGGCGGCATTGTGTGTCTGACAAACACATTGTGGTAAAAGGTCAAGGTCATCCTTTACAATCTATGGTAAAAAATACAGATTTAAGGGAAGTAATAAGCTTTAAAAAGGGAGAAAATTATTCAATATTGAACATAGCCACTTTATATATTTGGCATGCATGTGTATCTCATGGAGCTGCACATTTTGAGTGGTGAATCTACAGCCACGGTAGTGGCTTTTAATTATTTGCTACTAAAAATGGAGATTTGTTACAGACAATTATTTTCAAGGGAAGTAATTTATATAATTATAAATCTCATATTATATATTTCCTTACCAAGAATTGAAGTTCTTTTCACAGTTACTGTACAGATTTATTATTTTGATTATTTATTACCCAAATGATTGATTTTTCAATTATATTGTTTAGATGATATAATTATAATTTCTTTGATGTTCATTACATACCTGTGGACTTATGTCCATAGATACATGATCAACTCTGCCTATGATCTCTTCTAATGGTCATAATTGACTGTGAGACCCCCCACCCCCCCCCCCCCCCCGGTTGGATTGGACAAAATTCAAGGGAAGTAATAACCTTTAAAGGGAGATGATTTCTATACCTGCCAAATGATAAATATTTTTTTTTATTTCAATGCGGCGCAGTACTGAGTAGGGGGCATTGTGTTTCTGACAAACACATTTCTTGTTTTTATGCTTTTTTTCACTGTTTATTTACATTGAAAGATAGTTCAAGTAGAGAATTTTGCTGGAATAATGACGTCATTTCGTCAAAAAATGACGTCATTTCAAAGTAAAACATCGATAATTTTCACTGTTATTTTCCACTGTTTGAAACAGTGAATTATCAGTTATAATTCACTTATATTTCTATATGAACCAATGGAAAGCATAAAATAAAAATGGTTTCAAATGTGTATCTGAGTGGTAAAAGGTAAAAAACGCTTGATGCAAGTGCGTAAAGTGTCGTCCTAGATAAGGGGAAAACATTTCCGCTTTAACTCGGATTTTTGTTGAAAAGAGGCTTCCTTTTAAATCAAGCATGTTACATGTCCATGTGATTGCTGTTTAGTGATGGTGAGGAAGATATGGAGGCAGAGGATGAGGCGAGTGATGAGGAGGGGGAGGAGGAGGAAGACACCAAGGCTGTAAAGATCAAGATGAATCTGGGGAAGATGGCTGGCAAAGGTGAGGAAAATGATATGGACTGTGCTCTGTGAAAAAGGGGTTTAATGCATGTGCGTGACGTGTCGTCCCAGATTAGCCTGTGCAGTCCACACAGGCTAATCAGGGATGGCACTTACCGCTTTTATAATATTTTCTGTTACAAGGAACTCTTCTTAGCATAATCCAGCTTAGGCAGAAAGTGTGGTTCCTGATAAGCCTGTGCGGAATGCACAGGCTAATCAGGGAAGACACTATACGCACATGCATTTAACCCCTTTTTCTCAGAGCATGGCTCATATGTATTTCAATGTTGTGTGCTATGAGTAACTTTTTAGCTCACCTGTAATGAAGTGACACGGTGAGCTTTTGTTATCGTGTGGCGTCCTCGGGGTGCGTGCGTCCGTCAACAATTTGCTTGTGTAGACAGTAGAGGTCACAGTTTTCATCCAATCTTTATGAAATTTGGTCAGAATGTTTATCTTGATGTAATCTGGGTTGGGATTGTATTTGGGTCATCTGGGGTCAAAAACTAGGTCACTAGGTCAAATAATAGAAAAACCTTGTGTAGACAATAGAGGTAACAGTTTTTATCCAATCTTTATGAAATTTTGTCAGAATGTTTATCTTGATGAACTCTGGATTGAGATTGTATTTGGGTCATATGGGGTCAGAAACTAGTTCACTAGGTCAAATCATAGAAACACCTTGTGTAGACAAAAGAGGTCATAGTTTTCATCTGATCTTGATGAAATATGGTCAGAACGTTCATCTTGATAATATCTGATTTTGGATCGTATATGGGTGATCTTGGGTCAAAACTTAGGTCATCGGGCCAATTCTAGTAAAACCTTGTGTAGATGAAAGAGGTCATAGTTTGCATCACGTCTTAATGAAATTTTGTAAGAATGTAGTAATTGATGAAATCTGGCTTGGGATTGTATATGGGTCTGAACCCTTAATGACACAGATGAGACAGAACAAGTAATTATGATTATTAAATGGCAAACAAATGCAGGTTTATTATTCTCAGATAATTAGCTTTCTTCTTTTTCCAATTTTCAGAAAAGGCAGGAAAGATCAAGATGAGTCTTGGAAAGATGACTGGCAAAGGTAAAGGAAGAGATATTTACATAATGTTGACGATTTAAATACAAATGCAGATTTATAATTCTGAGGATAATTGCTCTTACTTTTCCTTTATCTTTTGGAAATAGGTTGTGCAGGTTGAATTAAATCAATTGCAATTCACTTTTTGAAACTTTATTGGTGTATAGATGCCAATAACGAAAATTGCCTTGCACAAGAGCCATTACTGTACACTTTCTTAAATAAGAGTTATTGCCATTTGTTATTTTTGTATGATGTTACTTTTCAGGGCTATATCTCAGATACCCTACAAGATTTCAACATGACACTGTCTTGGTGTATAGATATCAATGAGGAGAATTTCACTGCAAAAAACAATTACCCTTCACTAATTTGTTTTAGAATTATACCGTTTATCAAGGGATTTGCACCCATCCATAAACACAATTTATTCGGCAAGGGATATCAATTCAATGAATTAGCTTGTACTTTTTTTTTGTAACTGCGACTTTGACCAAACTGGCCCAAACTGATGTCCCAAACAAGGTTTGCATGTAAGCACCTACTCACAAAGTTTCAGTGCAATACCTCCTTCCAAACTCCAGTCATATTACGATACCCCTTTTTAGCTCACCTGAGCACAACCTGGTGGTTAGCTTTTGTGATCTCCTTTTGTCTGTAGGTTCTGCGTCGTCTACCATTTGCCTTGTTAACACTATATAGGCCACATTTATTGTCCAATGTTTATGAAACTTGGTCAGAACATTTTTTCAAATGATATCTCAACTGAGAGGGAAAATGGTTCCGGTTCGTTGAAAAACTTGGTCACCAGGGGGCGGTTCAGTTTTACTTATTTGTCTATAGTGAAACACTCTTTTAGTCAAATTTATAATCCAATCTTCATGAAACTTGGTCAGAACATTTGTTTAAAAATGGTTTCTTTTGTAAACAAAAATCAAGTTTAGGCAGAAAGTATAGTCCCTGATTATTCTGTGCAGACTACAGCATTCAACTCCATTTTCCCAGAGCCCGGGTCAAATTTAAAACAAAAGCAAAACTAACATCATGTTCATTCACCTTAACCCTTTCCCACTTAGAATCAAAGTGAAAATGGCAAACAGCATAAAACCAGAACAGTCTGAGAGTTCAGGTTTTATGCTGTTGGCTGCTCATCAGTAACTAAGGGTTGGAAATGAAGCCTTTGAAACTTGAATCTAGTAAGAAAGGTCTGTAATTATCCCCACGCTTTTTGAAAAAAAGGTGGGGATATTGTGGTGATCTCCGCCGTCCGTCCGTCCGTCTGTCCGTCCGTCCTGGCCACTATCTCCTCCTACACTAAAAGCACTAGAACCTTGAAATTTACACACATGGTAGCTATGAGCATATGTGCGACGGTGCACTATTTGGAATTTTGATCTGACCCCTGGGTCAAAAGTTATAGGGGTTGGGGTGGGGCCGCGTCAGAAATTATCACTCATTTTTTTAGGTTATTTTACATTTACTTCTTTATTTCTACACCGATTCACTTCAAATTGATACTGGACCTCACCTATGACAATACGGTCAATCTCAACCATGCATGGCCCCATTCCCAACCCTGGGGCGCCCCGCCCACATAGGCCACACCCACCAAAAATTTCCATTTACTATAATTTTTTCATTTCTACACGGATTCACTTCAAATTGATACTGAACTTTTGTTATGACATTAGGGTCAATCTCAACTATGCATGGCCCCAATCCCAACCCTGGGGTGCCCGCCCACATAGGCCACACCCACCAAAAAAATCCATTTACTATAAAAAAAATTTAGGTTATTTTACATTAACTTCTTCATTTCTACACTGATTCACTTCAAATTGATACTGAACCTCTCTTATGACAAAACGGTCAAACTCAACTATGCATGGCCCCGTTGCCAACCCTGGGGCGCCACGCCCACATAGACCACACCCGCCCAAAATTGCCTTTTACTATAATTTCTTCATTAATACACTGATTCACTTCAAATTGATACTGAACCTCTCTTATGACAATACGGTCAATCTCAACTATGCATGACCCCATTACCAACCCTGGGGCACCCCGCCCACATAGGCCACACCCTCCCAAAATTGCCTTTTACTATAACTTCTTTATTTTTACACCCATTCACTTCTAATTGATACTGAACTTCTCTTATGACAATACAGTCAATCTCAACTATGCATGGCCCCATGATCAACCCTGGGGCGCCCTTGGGTCAAACATGCGGCGTGGGGATACGCGTCGGCCTCTGCCGCGCCATTTCTAGTTAAATTTAACTTTATAAGGGAAAACAAATGCGTAAAGATACGTATCCAAGTGTTAAAAATCTTCACTTATCATTTCCAGGTGGTAAGAAGAAGACTAGTCCAAAACTCACCCCCAGCTCGAGTCGCCAGTCGTCTCGCAAAGGAAGTCCCCGGGACAGTCCTGTAACAGTGGGAGGTGGGAAGAAACGCAAACAATCATCTCCCTTGGTCTTAGAAAACCCAAAAATGAAGAAAAGTGGGAAGTCTATGTCAAAACTTGCTCAGGATTTTAAAACTGGTATAGTCTGATTTCACATATTTATAGTTTTTGTTTTCTGTAAAAGAAAGTTTTGCTATGACATGCAGCAGGGATTTTGCATCAAAATTTGTGATTATGCACTATCCTGATCATTTTGTAAAATTTAATATGTAATTGTTTATTTACAAAATATCTGTTCTGTATCAAAGGATTTTTGCGAGCCATTTTGGGAAATATCCAATTTTGAGATTTTGAATTTTTTCTGCTAGTTTTGATATAACATTATAATCATCAAAATTATAAAAACAAAATAATATAAATTACAGTTATATACTTTGTTAGATGTTATTGACAAAAATTAGGTATAATAATCATGTCATTTCTTTAAAGAAATTTGGAAAAAATTCAAATTTGTTATTTGTTCATCGAAATGATGGGAATGGGTCGGTTTAAGGATCCGTAGATATAGCTGGAAAAGAACAGTGTTATACTAGGCAATATAGTCTGTTTGGTTCTCACATTACCCATGTGTATTGTAGACGATGTAAAGCACTATGTGAGCAGTTCCCGTGGTAACAGTCAGGTACAGCAGCTGAAGCTTCTGGAGGACGTCGTGCTGGGACTAATGGAGGATGAGGAGGCGTGGCCCTTCCTCAGGCCTGTCAACAAGAAAGACGTGAGTGTGATAGGCTGGTTTCATAGGAAAAACTGCATGTGCATAAAGTGTTATCCCAGATTAGCCTTTGCAGTCCTTCCAATCTACCAATCCTTTGACAAAAGCCCATATCCACTAACCTATCTTTTGACTTATTTAACAAGCAATCATTTGACTTAAAGCCCATATTTACCAACCAATATATGGACTAATGGGTCATATCCACCAAGCAATTTTTACACTCATGACCTGTATTCATCATCCAATCTTTTGAATAAAGGCCGTATTCACCATCCAATCTTTTGACTAAAGGCCGTATTCACACTCAATCTTTTGACTAAAGGCCGTATTCACAATCAATCTTTGGACTAAAGGCTTTATTCACAATCTTTTGGCTAAAGGCTGTATTCCCAAGCCAATCTTTTGACTAAAGGTCGTATTCGCCAACCAATCTTTTTACTTAAACCTGTATTCACCAACCAATCTTTTGACTAAAGGCCATATTTTCCAAATAATCATTTGACCAAAGGCTGTATTCACCAGCCAATCTTTTGACTAAAGGCCCTATTTACCAATCAATCTTTTGACTAAAGGCTGTATTCACTTACCAATCTTTTCACTAAAGGCTGTATTTTCCAAACAATCATTTGACTAAAGGCTGTATTCACCAGCCAATCTTTTGATTAAAGGCTGTATTCACCAACCAATCTTGACTAAAGGCCGTATTCACAATCCATCTTTTGACTAAAGGCCATATTCACCAACAAATCTTTTGACTAAAGGCTGTATTCACCAACCAATTTTTTTACTGAAGGCTGTATTTTCCGAACAATGATTTGACTAAAGGCTGTTTTCACCAACCAATCTTTTGACTTAAGGCTGTATTCACCATCAAATCTTTTGACTTAAGGCCGTATTCACAATCAATCTTGAATAAAGGCCATATTCACAATCAATCTTGACTAAAGGTCGTATTCACCAACCAATCTTTTGACTAAAGGCCATATTCACCAATCAATCATTTGACTAAAGGCCGTATTCACCAACCAATTTTTATGTCCCCCACTATAGTAGTGGGGGACATATTGTTTTTGCCCTTTCTGTTGGTCTGTTGGTCTGTTTGCGCCAACTTTAACATTTTGCAATAACTTTTGCTATATTGAAGATAGCAACTTCATATTTGGCATGCATGTGTATCTCATGAAGCTGCACATTTTGAGTGGTGAAAGGTCAAGGTCAAGCTCATCCTTCAAGGTCAGAGGTCAAATTTATGTGGCCAAAATCACTCATTTTATTAATACTTTTGCAATATTGAAGATAGCAACTTGATATTTGGCATGCATGTGTATCTCATGGAGCTGCACATTTTGAGTGGTGAAAGGTCAAGGTCATCCTTTAAGGTCAGAGGTCAAATATATGTGGCCCAAATCGCTTATTTTATAAATACTTTTGCAATATTGAAGATAGCAACTTGATATTTGGCATGCATGTGCATCTCATGGAGCTGCACATTTTGAGTGGTGAAAGGTCAATGTCAAGGTCATCCTTCACAAGGTCAAGGTTATCCTTCAAGGTCAAACATCATATAGGGGGACATTGTGTTTCACAAACACATCTTGTTTTAACTAAAGGCTGTATTTTCCGAACAATCATTTGACTAAAGGCTGTATTCACCAACCAATCTTTTGACTTTAGGCTGTATTCACCATTGAATCTTTTGACTTAAGGCCGTATTCACAATCAATCTTGAATAAAAGCCATATTCAAAATCAATCTTTTGACTAAAGGCCATATTCACCAATCAATCATTTGACTAAAGGCCATATTCACCAATCAATCATTTGACTAAAGGCCATATTCACAAATCAATCATTTGACTAAAGACCATATTCACCAATCAATCATTTAACTAAAGGCTATATTCACCAATCAATCATTTGACTAAAGGCCATATTCATCAATCAATCATTTGACTAAAGGCCATATTCACCAACCAATCTTTTGACTTAAGGCCATATTCACCAACCAATCATTTGACTAAAGGTAGTATTCATCAATCAATCATTTGACTAAAGGCCATATTCACCAATCAATCATTTGACTAAAGGCCATATTCACCAACCAATCATTTGACTAAAGGCCATATTCATCAACCAATCTTTTGACTAAAGGCCATATTCACCAACCAATCTTTTGACTAAAGGTCGTATTCACCAACCAATCTTTTGACTAAAGGCCATATTCACCAATCAATCATTTGACTAAAGGCCATATTCATCAATCAATCATTTGACTAAAGGCCATATTCATCAATCAATCATTTGACTAAAGGCCATATTCACCAACCAATCTTTTGACTAAAGGCCATATTCACCAACCAATCGTTTGACTAAAGGTCGTATTCATCAACCAATCGTTTGACAAAAGCCTGTAATTTCCAGCCAATCTTATTCTAAAGGCCTTTACCAACCAATCGTTTGATGTAAGGCGGGTATTTATTCATCAACCCTTCTTTAGAGTTAACATGACTTGCATGAACAGAAGATTGGGAGTAATTTACTTCAAGCCTGCCAGACTTCATATAATCCGCAGCCTGGCCACATGACTTGTGTTGGCATTGGTCATGCAATCTTCTCTATGGTCATTCTCAATCTTCCTCTGATTGAGTCAGCCAGTTATCAGTTCCTGTGATACAAATGTGCACGTAGAACAGTTTAACCATTTAACAGAGAAGAAGTGTGAGTTGGTTAACTTACTGCCAAGACATCATATATATACTGTTGAAAAAACAGCAGAAAAACATCTCAACAATTATACTAACAAATTAACCTTTTCTAACCTTTTCTATTAAAACTTCGTGCTTTGTTGTATAATGACAACAACATATGTGCTAAACAACTTCATAAATTAGGATTGTGGGAAGAAAATGTCTTAATGTGTGTGTTATATGAAGACTAAAATTTTGTTGATGATTTAAATTTTTGTTAATATTTTTAATGAATTTTTGTTAAAAAATTCTTACTATATTCTTAATGCATTTTCATTTGTAATACAAAGTGACTTAGTCAGACCCATGCATTTGCTGAAATATATTATGATTGTTCTTGAATATACCCTCAGTGAAAAAAAAAGAAATTATTTTTCTCTGAATTCAAATCACCAATAAAATTCTATATTTCACTGAAAATGCATACTATTGTTTCATCTGAAAACACATAAATAAAATATATAATAAAGCTAGGCCCTCAACTGATTCCTATATTCCTATATTTTCCTATATTTTGGAGAATTTTCCCATATTTTTAAAAACCTATATTTCCTATATTTTTTACTTGTTTCCTTTATTTTGTTCTGAAAATTTCCCCCCTTTTTTAAAAATACTTATAAGAAGTAATACTGCGTTTAGATATTTTAATTTACAGTGTAAAAAGCTGTCCCTCCTCTTCCAAAGCATCACCATCTTGCAGGAGTGCTGTTGTACACCATTGTGATATCTATATGGACACCTTTAATGAAGAAAAATACAACCATTTCAAAGGTGTCCACATTGATGACCACAGTGTGTTGCTGCATCAGCATATCTGCCTTGGTGGTGAAGATGAGGGACTGTTTTGTTAAGTAAATATGAATTTAATGATTATTGAAGGAAAACAAGCAAGTAAGATGTTCTCTACATATCTCTAGAACATTACTTTTTACCATAAAATTCCCATATTTTAATTCTAAACAAGCCCAAACCTCCTTTATTTTGATGCAAAAATTCCTATATTTTTTCCTATATTTTCACCTTAAGTCAGTTGACGGCCTGTAAATCGAGGGTGAATGGAAAACTGATGTTTATGAACATGTCTGTTCGAGGTATGCTAATTTCACTCTAAACCTACAAATTGTAGAAAATATAACAAATGAGCCTTGCTCTGGTAAAACGGGGCTTATAATGCATTTGGGTAAAGTGCCATCACAGATTAGCCTGTGCAGGAAATGAAAAGAATCAGGGATGACACTTTCTGCCTAAACTGGATTTTCGCTAAGAAGAGATGTCCTTTAAAGAAAAAATACCATAAAAGAGGAAAGTGGGATGAAATAGTACACTTGTACATGAAGCCTTGTTTTCCCCAAGCAAGGCTAAAAAATTGCTGATGAATATGTGTCTTTGTAGGCCCCTGATTACTATGAGGTCATCAAGAAGCCAATGGACTTTCAGACGATCAAAAACAAGATCAACAAGTTCATGTACTCGGATCCCGGCGAACTGGTGAGCGACGTCAGACAAATATTCACCAACTGTGTCGAATACAATCGCCGAAACACCCAGGAATTCAAGGCAGGTGTGTCCATGTCAAAACTGTTTGAACGACGCATGAAAAACCTTGAGGAATCTGCGGCCGCAAATGGGCCCACCACGGGGAAGAGAGCTCGGACAAAATAATCAACAAATAGTCATAATTCCATGTCATTCTCTTATTTTTCTCATCAGCATTTCTTTGGTTATGCATGTTTTTGATATGCATTAAACCCAGCAAGCTACATTACAAGGAATGTAAATATATCAACTCTTTGTATATTCATACACATTTTCAATTATGTAACAACTGACACTGACAGAAAATATTTTATCCATTTGGTTACATTTGAATATGTTTTATTAGTAGATACTAACAGCTGTATCAATTTTAATGATCAAATATTTAGCACTAATTGAATGAATACTACTAACAGCTGTATCAATTTTAATGATCAAATATTTAGCACTAATTGAATGAATACTACTAACATCTGTATCAATTTTAATGATCAAATATTTAGCACTAATTGAATGAATACTGAATTCCACTTATTTACCTCTTCATTTTGTGTCTGAAAATATTTTCAATGGCATTATGCTGTATTTGTATTGTCTTGAATCAAATGTTTTCTTTTCTTTAATGGATAAGTGTTGTGTTGTAGAAACATCTATTATTGCTATTAATTTCTTTGTTTTAATATGTTATTATATAAGAAACGAAATTGCTTCTTATATGGTTAAATAGTGCTTTCTTTCAGTTATGATTAATGTACCAAATGTGGTTGCAATTTGATACAAAAACAGGTCAAAACCATTTCACCTTACAAATATTATACATAATGTATAAACTTAAATGCGTAAATCTTATCAATATAGATTATTTTCGCAACTAATATTTAACATAATGTATTAACTTGAATGCTTACAAACGCTTACTTTGATGTTCTACATGTCAAACTGTTTGGGATTTATGTCGAGTATAGAAGAACCAGACTATGTTTTGTTTAAAAAATTATTATTGACTTGTTTCCCCAATTGTTGTGCTGTTGAATTTATAGTAATTTAGCTTGAAACATGTTGACTATGAATCAGGAACAAAATAATATGAGAATTTATTTGATCATGTTGTATTTATTATTATTGTCTCTATAGTGCATGTTTGTAGACAAATAAAATGACACTTGACACTTGTTTATAATGTACCCTTTACCTCTTTGATACATATTTTGACGTGTTTGTAGTCCCTTAGAAAGTTCATTTAATTGAAGACCTTTCTTACTAGATTCAACTTTTAACGGCTTCATTTCCAACCCTCGGATACAAATGAACAGCAAACAGCATAAACCTGAACAGACTGCAAGTTACTTGCAGGCTGTTATGGTTTAATGCTGTTTGCACATAGCCATTTTCACTTAATTAACCTCTGAGTGGGAAAGGGTTAAAGTTCCAAATGTGTTATGTAATCACCTAAGATTTGTCAGTGGTTTGTTGTCAGCATTTACCTTTCGAACACTAGATGCAACATTTATTCCCATCTTTGTGAAAACAGTTTCCCTTACGGAATCTTCCTCTTTCAGGTCACTCAGGGTCAAAAACTAGGTCACTAAGGTCTAATTAAGGAACTCTTTATGAAATTGCTCAGACCATTTGTTTGCCCATTCTTCATAAACTTACAACAGTTGTTGTCTAGCGATTTCAACGATTGAAATATGTCCATTGAAAAACATGGCAACCATGTGGTTATAGTCGCAAAAGTTGCGTTTGTGAAACACAGTGTCTCCTACTGCACTTTGAGGCGATCCAGTGGCTATATCCCCTTTAAAAAAATTAGTTATGGACCATTGATGTTGGACAAAGTTACGGGCCTTTGTAATTATCTTAAAGCGTTTTTGAAAAAAAATCAGAAATGTTATTTTAAAGAGAATTTCTAACTTTGTCAAAAACCAATGGACCAGACCAAAACTCGCACTTCCTCTGTATATCATGTAGGTAGACTCGCATGACAACAAGAGCTGTGTTTGTAAAACACAATTCCCCCTACTGCGCCGCTTTGAAGCTATATATATTTGACCTTCAAGGATGACCTTGACCTTTCACCACTTAAAATGTGCAGCTCTATGAGATACACAAGCATGTCAAACAAATATCAAGTTGCTCTATGAGATACACAAGCATGCCAAACAAATATCAAGTTGCTATCTTCAATATTGCAAAAGTTATTGCCAAGGTTAAAGTTTTGGGACAGAATGACTGACAGGCCGAAAACAATATACCCCCGATTATTCCATCATGGGGCATAAAAATCAGCTAAATATCTGAATTCTATTATGTCCCCCACCACTATAGTGGGGGACATATTGTTTTTGTCCTGTCTTTGGTTTGCGTCAAACTTTAACATTTGCAATAACTTTTGCAATATTGAAAATAGCAACTTCATATTTGGCATGCATCTCGTGCAGCTGCACATTTTGAGTGGTGAAAGGTCAAGGTCATCCTTCAAGATCAAAGGTCAAATATATGGGTCAAAATCGCTCATTTTATATACACTTTTGCAATATTGAAGATAGCAATTTGATATTTGGCATGGAGCTTCACATTCGGAATGGTGAAAGGTCAGGCCAAGGTCATCCTTCAAGGTCAAATATATGAGGGTACATTAAGTGTTTCACAAACACATCCTGTTTAAACTTACAGAAAAGTCCAAGGCCATATCTTTGCTAAAAATCAATGGACCAGAACAAAACTCACACATCTGTAATTTGTATAGCTAGACGCGCATTCAAAAACTCCACAAAAAGGAATGAAGGTTGGACACAATTTCTTTCAAGTCCATGAGGCATAACTTTGCCAAAAATCAATGGAACGGAGCGAAACTCGCACTTGATATGCCACCCTACAGGTTTGGCTCTCTTGTTTTGTGGAAGAGTTTAAATCATATGTAAAATTATGTTTAAATACAATTTGATGTTAACATTGTATTACTCTGTAAAAGGTAAAAATATACAATTTATCTCACTTTCACAGCGAATTCGGTTGATTAAAGCCGTGTTTATTAAATTTCATCTATAATCAACGGCACGAAATGACGTCATCAACTGCCAAACCGGGACAACTTTTTTCCCACGCACCTCGTCACCTGCATTTGCCAAGTGCATCAATAATATAGAGAATAATAGGCAAGTGTTGATTATAGATCAGGTTTATCATGCGAGGCTTAGAAAACAAAAAGCAAGAGCCTTGGCAAGAAATAAATTGTGTTATGCTCAACAAGAAAAAATGCTCAGTTGTTAAAACCATTTAATACATGCATATGACTTTAATATGGATAGTTTCCTGTATATAGCCATAAATAAGATAATGTCATTGTCTGATCCAAATTTCCACCCTCCTGCTTTTTTACTGGTTTAGCAGCAGAGTTCTGTAACTTTTGTGATCTTAGATCTTTCCAGTTCTGTAACTTTTGTGATCCGAGATCTTTCCTTAATGTATGGTGAGCAACGAACAACAACTCTGCTAGGAGAATGCAAACTCGTCGAGGCTTGTGCTTTTTGTTTTGTAAGCCTCGCATGATAAACCTGATCTATAATCAACACTAACCTATTATTCTCTATGTTTTAATTCCATAACTGATATTACAATATAATTATAACACACATTACCAAACTCAAACTTAATCAAAGGACAAATGCATGGTTATAAAGATATTATTAAGTAAAATTTCAAGGAAAGGCCAATACAATAGTAAAGCAAAAAGCTGACTGGAAGGTGTGGATTTCCTCTCGAGATAAGCCGTATGAATGTGCAGTTTTGTAAGGCATTTCTTTGAAATTATATTTTACCCTTGTAATTATAGTTGTTAACAAGTTTTTGTTAATTCCATGTCTTGAACACAATAACCATCATTGAAGTTTACTTAGGACTACATTTACAATAAGAACTCAGTTGAATTTGTGGAAACCAGTTGAAAACATAGGTAATTGGTAATACATTGTGGATAGTCCGGAAAGTAAGTTGAAATCTAGGTAAAATAACAGAGAAATTGTCGGACCACTTGAAATCTTGGAGGACCAGTAATTTCTGAAAGCCGGTGGTCCTTTGGGTCAGTAGGTAAAAAAAGTTAAGTGTCAAGCCCTGGCTTTCATGCAGCCTACCTTAGGATTTCACAATTATTTACATTACCTGGTTTCTTGTTTCATCATCAACCTTCCAGAAATGTGGTATACCTGTAGTACAAGAAATAGCAGACCACATTGCGTGTCATCGCATTATAGCCTGAAATGACCACTGTTTTAATGTAAGGGAGCCTGAATTCATGTTTTTAACGAAATAATAAAAGCAAAACTCTGTTGACCGATATCTCGTGAATAGTTTTACAATTACTTGGCACACAGTATTTGAGACTCTGGAACAATTCAGAATGGACCAACTCAAGAATAATTAATTCCTGGTATAAAGCCAGACAAACAAAATAGCAGGGTCACCTTCCTAGAAAATGTGTAAGATTGTATTCTTTGTGCACTGAGACTGTATAATCCCCTTTCCACTTGAGTGCTTACATTCTATCATCCATTCAGCAGAATTCCATAAGGTATATTTTTTAAATACAATATGATATATATGCATTGAGATTGTTACTCTATCAATCTGTCAGTAGCCAATAAAAACAAAGGTTATTTATGTGTTTGCCAGAACACTGACAAATAAAGTAGTCACAAAACTGGGCAAGACTTATTTAAGGGTTGACCATAAAAATGGAAAGCCCTGTGCAATTCTGCTACTCTGCTATAGGTAAATCTCTATAATCACAATAGAGAAAGTATAGGTACATGATGTCATATCGAACCTTATGGGCTCTGCCAGAAAAATGCCAGCTAATAAAACAATACAGGTTTTTCTTGTTTATTTTTTTTGCATCTATTCAACAATAAATAGATAGCACTCGCTTCTTGCGTCCTGGTCTTCACAACTGGGGGTTTATAAATAACACAATACAATCCGTCTCAGCTAAAACAGTTTTCATTTATAGATCTTTCCTTGGTTAAATTTCAGTCCAGGGCAGACATCGAAGTCGCCTTCCCAGGCGAAGTGTTCGTTCACCATCTTCCTTGCCTTTGGATCATCAGGGTCCAGCTTGGTCCAGGTGTAGGACTCGTAATCAACCTGCCAATCTGGGTGCAGCTGCAAACAAAACAGTTAATGTGCCTTTGATACAAGACCAGATATGCTGTCTGGGAAAAGTGAGCTTTAAGCCAAACAGGCAAATCTGGAATGTCACTGTCAACCTCAACTGCATTTTCACTAAGAACACACTTCAATTAACCCTTTACATGCTGGGAAATTTGTCGTCTGCTAAAATGTTGTCTGCTGAATTTCTAAAATTAGCATTTTCTTTGATTTTTTTTCAAACAATACTATCAGAATAGCTAACAGTTTGGATCCTGATGAGACGCCACGTTCTGTGGCGTCTCATCTGGATCCAAACTGTTTGCAAAGGCCTTTAAAATTCTGTTCCCGCACTGAAAGGGTTCAACCAAAATTTTCATCTAGTGGACTACACAGGCTAATCTGGAGTGACACTTGCATGTGCATTAAGCCCAGGTTTCCCTGATCAAGGCTCAATTAAAATTTTACTCTTATGATAGATATCTTTGGATATCATGAGAAAATCTTAAATGAGATCTGCATTTTTTTTATGTTACTGAAACAAAAATACATGTCTGAAAGCTTTGCAAATGGCAGAATCTTTTTAAAACTACCTAAATTTGGTAACTTCAACCGACACTAAAAGCAACCAGAACCGAACAGGTCTTTATTATGCTTCATAGGTCACAGTATACTATGAACATGCATATATTGTGACAACAGATGAGCAAATATAAATCACATAATTACGCAATTTCATGACACACACAAAATCAGTCAGAGGAAAACAATATTAAATTTATTGGGGGGTGGGATTGAATGTGATCTTTTGAGAGTAATCAGCAACTGAGCTGGTACAAACTATCATAAAAGGATATCATGTACAGTTAACTACCTATAGTTTAAACCTATTTATTTTAGCTTGATAGCATAGAAAGCCTTATTTGAAACGCTCTCGAGTCCGTTACCTGGGCCTAGAACCAGTACTTTGTGTCTATCACTACCTACAACTGGTAGTGAACTGCAAGTTATAACTACTATTGCAATGTCTCTCTGAAGGCTACATACGGGGAAGGCGAGGTCCTGGCCTCTCCAGAACCACACACCACTGATCTGGTTCTTGTCGTCCTCTCCTAGCACACACATGCTGCCAAACGAGAACTTGCGCATCTTTTCAATACGCTGAATGAAACCTGCAACACAACAAAGACAGGCCCCGATCTCTTGTAGTGAGGAAACTATTGAAAAGGTTATTATTCACTTACTGTTGCTAAGGAAACACCTTCGTCTTACTTTTTTTTAAATTCACCTGCTGATAAAAAAATAAGTTGCCTCGGAATTTAATTAGCCTCTTCATCATAAATTGTCAATCTGGATTTATATCAAACATTTATTTTCCTCATTAACAGCAATGTATACAAACTATTTTTTTTATTGCCATAAAATTGAATCTTAATTGAGAATTAAAGACATGATGACTTAACAACACTCAAATGAGTTCAAGGTATACCAATAGACGAACACCTGACCTGGTCAACAAGTTTTTACCACAATTGGGTCATATTCAAAGATGGCCTTGATATTGTCAATATAAACATTCTGACCAAATTTCATATACCTTGTTGAGTCATACTTGTTGCTTCTGGAGCTGTTTCTAGTACACACTGATCCAGATTCAAACTCGAGATATAAGATAAAAATTCTTAGTAAGTTTCATAGAAATTTAATTGTATCTGTGGCTTCTAGACACTTAACCAAGGTTTTTTTCCTTTAATTTGACCAGTTTACCTAGTTTTTGCAGCATGTGACCTAGATTAAAACTTTGCCTAGATACTGTCAAGTTAAATGTTATGACCAGGGTTCAAAAAAGTTCAATAAAAAATTGTGGCCTCTAAAAAGTTATCAATTTTTTTTCGCTAGCATTTGACCTAGTTTTCAGTCACATGCGACTCGGATTTAAAATCTTTCAAGATAAGCATCCTGACTGTTTCATTCAGATTGAGCCTTAAATGTGAACTTTGAGACAGGGAGAAAGGTTTTCCATATTATACCTTGTCTTCACATGGTAAGCATTTGTGTATAATTATTTAACACTGTACGATGAATGACAAGTTTCAGTCCAAGACCTATTCCTACCTCCCACTAGATTGCTTGTCATGAAGATCTTCTTGAGTTCCCCTGGGTAGTTGTAGATACAGTGCCAGATGGACATGGTGGGCTTGTCAAACTTCTCCCAGAAATATGGCAGAGCCTTAGTCACAGTGTCTTCGTTGGAGTAGCACCGTTTGAAGGCATCAAAGTCAAAGGGGCTAAAAAAGTACATGCAGATATTCAGCCTGGCGTACATAGGGATGGCATGCTGTTTAAAAGGGGTAGGCAGGAAAACTGGGACAGTCTGGACACAATTTCAATTTATTTGCTAAATGCAAAAGGATTTTAAGTCTTACACTTGTTATATAAGGTTTTTGCATAGTCTTGTGATTGGTCATTTGATATTTGAACCAAATATTACTCTTTTTTTTTTTAACAAGTTTTTCACTCATTTTGTACTAAGAGTCAGAAAAGGAAGAACAAGAGATGTTTTTGTCAGAAACACAATGCCCCCTACTGCAACTCTTTAATTTATTTTTGTTATTGATTATACCTTTAAAAATATTACTTTTCCTTGTAAAATTGATCTGTACCTACCAAATGATAAATATGAATTATCTCCCTTTAAAGCTTGTTACTTCCCTTGGATTATATTTTTTACCTTTGACCTTGAAGGATGACCTTGACCTTTCACCGCTCAAAATGTGCAGCTCAAGGAGATACAAATGCATGCCAAATAACAAGTTGCTATCTTCAATATTGCAAAAGTTATGACCAATGTTAAAGTTTTCGGACGGACAGACAGTTCAAATGCTATATGCCAACTTATCGGGGGCATAAAAACTGACTACATGGCAGCATATCCCACTGGTCCCACTTACCTTTTTGGCAAATCCTTCCAGGGGTCTTTAGTATCCTCTTTTTCTGCATCTTCATCCACATCCTCATCATTGTCATCCTTTAAAAACACAGAAACACATGTAACATTACTGCTCGAGAATCAGACCTAGCAAAATAATTATTTATGCTAGTTTAATCTATGGGCAAAAACACCAACTTTGGGGAAAGAGCCACAGCCTTTTTTTCGGGGAAAAAGGGGGAAAAAAGACACAATTTTCTGGCTTTGGGGAATGAAAAATACTGAGGTAGATTGGAAATTTAGAGAAAATGCATGATTTTAAAGAAATTTCTGTAGGGGAAAGGGCCTTTTTGGTTAAGGGGAAGAAAAACAGGCCCCTTGCAAAGTTTTTTTTTGGCCCTGAATCTGTGATTAAATCCGCATCATATTTGACACTAACAAAACAGGAATAAAAATAAATAAAACACAATGCTTTCTTCAAGAAACATGGATGTCTGCAGTTGAAGGCTTTTCAGTAATTATTAACTGGCCAATATGAACAAGTCTGAGTACAAAGTTAGATCAATTTCTGTGTCAAAATGAGGTCAGGGCATGTATTCACAAACTAATTCTGAGACATACGAATTAAGATTAGATTAAGAACTAAGACAAGAGCTGTCAGAGGACAGCGCTCTCGACTATTCTAGTGCTTGACAGTATAACATAAGCCGTCATGGGGAAATTGTTCATATTCAATAATTTAATAGACGATCTTTCAAAAATGAAAACAAATTTATTTCTTTTTTTTTTGGGGGGGGGGGGGGGGTTGAAAGGGGAGAGGGGGGTATAATGTGGACTGTGATCATTTATTAGATGATTTTTCAAAAATAAAACAAGAGGGCCATCAGGCCCTAAGGCGCTCACCTGAAAGCCAAAGGAACTAGACTATTCTGAAAAAAATGCAAGCTGATTCATGAAGATTATTTTGGACCAAAAATGTGACTTTTAACATGTTTTTTTATATTTGACCTTGTGACCTAGTTTTTGAGCTCATATGACCCAGCTTCAATCTCTGGCAAAATTTCATTGGGACAAATGTTCTGACCAAGTTTCATGAAGATTGGCCAATAAATGTGGCCAATATAGTGTCAACAAGTTTTCATTTAAGCCATATAAGAACAAATCCCCCCCCCCTGGCGGCCATGTTTTTCAACAAACCATAACCATTTTCAAACTCACTCAAGCTATTGTTAGAACAAATGTTCAGATCAAGTTTCATAAAGATTGGATAATAAATGTGACTTCTAGAGTGTTAACAAGGTTTTGTAGTAAATAGCCATTTAAGGAAAAATGCCACGCCCCCTTGCGGCCATGCTTTTTAACTGATCTCAACCATTTTTGAACTTAGCCCAGATATTATTAGTTCAAATATTCTGACCAAGTTTCATGAGAATTGGAGCACAAATGTGACTTCTAGAGTGTTAACAAGGTTTTACCATACAGTAAAGCCATATAAGGAAAACTGTCCCGCCCCATGGCGGCCATGTTTTTCATTCAACTGTAACCATTTTCAAACTCGTCCAAGATATTATTGGGACACATGTTTTGACCAAGTTTCATGAAGATTGGACTAAAAATGTGACTTCTAGAGTGTTAACAAGGTTTTACAATAGCCATATAAGGAAAACTGCCACGCCCCTGGCGGCCATGTTTTTCAACCAACCAGAACCATTTTCGAACTCGTCCAAGATATTATTGGCACACATGTTCTGACAAAGTTTCATGAAGATTGGACTAAAAATGTGACTTCTAGAGTGTTAACAAGGTTTTACTATAGCCATATAAGGGAAACTGCCACGCCCCCTGGCCGCCATGTTTTTCAACCAACCGGAACCATTTTCGAACTCGTCCAAGATATTATTGGGACACATGTTCTGACAAAGTTTCATGAAGATCGGACAATAAATGTGACTTCTAAGAGTGTTAACAAGGTTTTACTATAGCAAACTGCCACGCCCCCTGGCGGCCATGTTTTTCAATCAACCGGAACCATTTTCAAACTCGTCCAAGATATTATTGGGACACATGTTCTGAGTAAGTTTCATGAAGATTGGACAATAAATGTGGCCTCTAGAGTGTTAACAAGGTAAATGTTGACGACGCACGACGGACAAAAGGCGATCACAATAGCTCACCATGAGCACGTTGTGCTCAGGTTAGCTAAAAAGGAAAACTAAATTTTTTTTAATTTTTTTTTGGGGGGGGGGGGGGGGGGGGGGGTAGTGGGGGGTTGAGAGGGAGTATAATGTGGGGTGTGGTCATTTATTAGATGATCTTTCAAAAATATAAAAAGGAAAAGACAAATTATTTTTTTTGGGGGTGTGTGGGGGGGGTGGGGGGGGCTCTCACATTAGCCCCAAACCTAGCACCAGTGGCCTTCAGCAAGAGAAGATGGACTTGTCAGAGTCTGACGAGTGGTCTGATGTGGAAGACACAGAAGTTTGTTGCGTCTGTGAACGGTTTTCGCCAGAAGGGTTAAATGATCGCACACTTGACAATTGTCAATTGGGGACAGTGCGATAAATGCGGTCACTGGGTACACCTTTCTTTCTGTCATGAGAAGGTTGTGTTGCGAAGGGGAGACACTTTTGTCTGCTCCCACTGTTAAACAATGTTTTCTTCAAAATGTTTGTATTTTTTCAAGTTTACTAAGTTATTAAGTGGGTTTGTGGTGTGAAAACTACTACCCGCATTGTTTTTATTATTATTGTTAAACTTATCTCCACGAAAAGATTGTTTGAATACTGAAAGTGTGAAGTCTGCTAGCTACTGCTGGTCATGTTTATTACGCATTATCGTTAGATTATTAAAATTGATTACAAAAATTGATTACAAACATCAAATAGCATTCCGTTCTTCTTCATCACAACTAATTTCCCCGTCATGAACCCCGCCAAAGTGCGCAAATATAGGAGCCAATCAAAAGCAACGAATGTATAGGAAACTTCAGCTGATTCTGATATCCGGTTGTTAAGGTCAAAAGGTAAGTAAATAGATACTTATGCATCGATTGTTTTAAACTTTTGTGTTGAAATAATATCAAATGAATGTCAGGCGATGAATTGAGCACAGTATAAGTTCACCATATTTCCTTACAACGCGCATGCGCGAGAATCAATCCTTAGGTGGTCGAATGTATAGGAAAAGAGGCTATATACACTTTTAAGTAGTATTTGATGATAGGCAAACAGTCAAAGTCACCAACAATCTTGGCCTACAAGTAGATAAATGTAATAGTTGAAAATGAGGTAACTAAACATGGTTGTGTTAAAAGTTCTTAGAAAACCTCCATACAAGTATACACGCTTTGTAGCAAGCAGTATTGAAGTTAGACAAAATGTGTTATTTAACCCTTTATCCATCAGAAGCAAAGTGAAAATGGCTTTTGCAACCAGCATAAAACCAGAATAGCCTGCAAGTAACTCTCAGTCTGTTCAGGTTTTATGCTGTTTGCTGCTCATCAGTATCTAAGGGTTAAAAATATAGCCTATAAAATTTGAATATAGTAAGAAGTCTTTAATTAAATTTAACTTTCTAAGGGACTACAAATGCGTCAAAATACTTATCTAAGTGGCAAAGGGTTAACTAAGAATTTGGACCTTCTGGATGTGCCCACAAGTAGTTCAATGTCAGGTCAAGGTGATGTGAATGTGCTGATAGTGTTCAAAGACAACATCCATGAAAGTATCAAAGCTTTGTAGGAAGCAGTATTGTTGATATACCAAAGTGACTGTTTGGGTTAACTTCTTATGGACATACACATCTACATGCCTCACAACATCAGTAGTAGATGACATGGGCATACACATGCAAATTAATACAGAAATGTATGTGTGTATAATTAATCCATGATTCATACACGTCAAATCTGGTCCATCCCCTCCCCAATACCTTCTTCGCTGGCTTCTCTTTCTTCTCCTGTTTTGGCTGTTCCTTTTTCTGAGGGGTCTTCTTTTCCTCTTTTTTCTTGTCCCCTCCGTCTTCTTTTTTCTTCTTATCACCTCCATGCAACTCTGCATATTTCTTACCTAGATAAAAAGACAAAAATATATCATGTAAATGTTGTTACACAAACATTTTCTTATAAAAGAAATTTTAGCTTAAAGCACTGACCTTCTTACAAAGCCTAATTAATAGTGTAAATGTTCCTCATGATGACACAGTTGAAAATAGAAGGGGCCTTTTATTATACGGCTTTAGCCGAATATAGCCTCCACTCTCTACCAAATGAAAGTTATCCCCAATATGTCTTTACCCATGACATTAGGAATTTTAGTGTTAATTTACTTTAAATGGGGAAAAAGTGTAATTGCTTTGATTTAAAACGTTTAACATAAAAGCTCTTTTTCGAAACAACTGAAAGTCAAAGCATCAATTGGGGATTGCAGTTCTGAATTTGGGACAAAGAGAATATTAGAATTGTGTCTTTGTGTACTTGAATATATATTTTATGTGGAATTAAATCAAACTTAAGAGATGAGGAACAGAGCCAAATTTCTAAACAAAGTTAAACTAGAAAAAAGTTTAAAAAACATTGACACAAAATGAAATGTTTTGTCATAAGAAATAAGACCAAAATGCTGCTATAAAATCGACCAGAAAAGATCCTGCTTTGAATCAGAATAGATACCGATTGTAAAAATCTTGATGATATTTCAACTCATTGCTCACCATCAAACTGCGCCATCTTCTCACAGAGCTTGAAGTCACCGATGACCTTCTTGAACTGGGGCTGGTTGATGAGGGTTGTAAACCACCTGTTCACGTTGCCATAGCTGCCACGGAATGCTGGATCCAGCACCTGCAGTCACCAACAGACCAATGACGCTACTTCATACAACTCAAATGCCAATCGTTTTTCATAAGCCAGATGTGCCAACAAAACGCGAGATTTTTACAATCCTGTTAATCCAAAATAAAATTGTCAGAAATTGTTTCCGATAACCCATTTGATCCATTAGTACTGGTTGTTGGGCACCTAGAAATTGTGTGACCTCAACCAATATTGTTAGAAATTAGCAATATGATTTCATAACTTTTTGGTTATATAATTATTAGTTGTCACAACTATATTTTGCAACTTCAAATGCTTGATTGGACTATGGAGGCATTGTTTGTCTTATTGACAAAATACATAGTGAAATTAAACATAGTTGTCACAATTTTAACGCATAAGCTGCATTTCATTTATAAGCACACAATTTGTTAATTATTGTGTGCACACATTTTGCATAATTAATTCAGTCTACGAAATTAGCTTTGAAAAGTTGCCAGTCGGGCCAGTTACTTAAGAATTTTTACATGCCAAACATATTTTTTACATGCCCAAACTTTTTTAACCAAAAATATAACAAACCACAACATTTTTGCACTTAAATGCTACATATAGTAAAGCAGAACATTTGTTTCAATAGTAGTGAATACAATGACACCTAATCAGTCACTAGAATAAAGACGGTCGATAGTTACACCAGAGCGCTTGGAAAGAGCGTTCTCCGGTGTCCTCGTACCGTTTCTTGGCTTTCTTTTTCTGTTAATCATTGTAAATTTTCTATTTTGAAAGTGCTTTACCGGGCTTAGCCCCATCAACATACATTAGATACTGCATAGCCTCTATTTCAACAATGACATTTGTTGTCATTGATGAAAACGGAAGTGTATTACTTGATTGAAATAATGTATTCAAAAAGCAGCTACTCGATTACTTTCTAGAGAAACTGTCCACAAGAACTGAATGTGATCGAAATGCATCAGTCAAAAACAATAATGGTCACGTGAGCAAGCAGGTGCGTGTTGTTAAACCAATCAACACTAACATAAATAATGCCAACATCGCTGACAGTTTTTATAGGGTCACATCGCTACATTATATTATAAAAGTAACTTTAAATTGCATACAACTGGATCCTACTTCTAATTAAAACCTGTATTTGTTGATACAACTGCATGTCCAAAATTCAGCATGATTAAGGACAAACAGATAAATCAACACATAAAACTTTTCCCATTCATACACATTTAGTTTGTGTACCCTAATTTGAGTTTTGTTTTGAAAAAAAAAGAAGAGTTAAACAAAATGTCAATTGAACTTTCAAAATGGCTAAAGCCTATGTACCTACAGACAGACATGTTCAATGCTTACAACTCTGTAGTGCCTAAGTAGCCTCTAAAAGCCCTTAAAACGCATAATTGTGTGACATTTTCTGATTTTTTTGGAAGTGCATGGCCCCACACACAGCATTATAGCGTTTCTAATTGATTGATGCTCTTCACTTTGTTTCACAAATAAAAGATACAAAAGAAAAACTTTTCTCTCAAAAGGAAGTAAACTTGAGCAAAAAGAGGTTCAGCTATGTCAGTAAATAAATGTTTGAGTCAAATGAACGTTTATAATCATGAAGGATATTAAACTGTTCACGATCAAATTTTGCTATATCTCCAGTTGTTACAAGTTGGTCCATGGAACGAATCAACCTGCCTTTGTTGGAGATTACCAGTCGATGAACAGAATTGAAGGCATTTCAAAGGTTGAGCTTCACATTCTTGAAACTTATCAAGCAACATTTTTATGCACATTCACTTATGTACCTAGATGTATCAAGCAGAGCTCCAGATAAGGATTTGTGAAATAAGTAACGGTACTGCCACTGACAGAAAGAAAAGGAGTAACGCTTAAAATCAATTAGTACCTGTACTACCATATCCAAAAATACAGGTAGTACTGTACTACCCGTGTTCTTGGATATTGAAGGGTGTATAACTGACTTTATAGAAACATTTGCAGCAATTATAATAAATATATGTAGCTTCTTAAACAGTTACTGTATTAGGTTTTCCATTCTGAATTATGATGCTTATACAACTACACATTAAAACTCATGACTAATACTATTTCTTCATTTTTCTTGACAAGAAAACACAAGCCAACTAGTAAGCTAAGTAAATGAACACTTATTTCACTGTCTCATCCGTTTCTCATCGTGTTTTCTAACGTTTTACGCCACCGATGCAATCAAATCGTTTAATATCGGGTCGACAATGTCTTTCTGGGTTTACAGATTTAATGTCAGGATGGTAAGAAGACACTGTATGTAGTCATTATATGACAACAAAGTGTTGTTTTGAGCCGCTTTCGGTAAGCCGGCATTCAATTGCGCGCAGACATATCGTTTTTGACGGATTTACAAGTTACAGGAAATCACGCGACAGAATAGACAATAATATATGAACCCACTCTACAACTTTTCGGTAATTTAAATTAACGAAAAGCGCCGTTAGGTTTGAGACCAACAAATCATGCTGACGCAGACGTATCAGTACGACCAATTTTTTTTCGTAAATACGTAAAATGGATATTAATGTCGTAATTGTACGTCCAGTTTATAAAAATAGATGCGTAAATCTTCATGAAAAAGGCGTATTTACGGCTGTACGGCCCTTATCTGGAGCTCTGGTATCAAGTCTGTGAAATTCCAAATTCAAAGACTGCTTTTAGCTAGCAGTAATATCCAAGTTAAACAAGAAGGCCAGGATGGCCTTGAAGCGCTTAACCAAATTCGAAAAAAAACAACAAAAAAAAAAAAACAAGAGCTGTCTCCATAGGATGACATATGCCCCCAATAAACGCTTTGATAAAAGTTATTGAAATGCACCGAGTGACCCTGTGACCTAGTTTTTGACCCGGCATGACCCATATTCGAACTTGACCTAGATATTGCCTAGATACAACTTCTGACCAAGTTTGGTAAAGATCGGATGAAAACTATTTGAATTAGAGAGCGGACACGAAAAGTGTGACAGACTGACAGTGCGAAAACTATATACCCTTCTTTCTTTGAAAGGGGGCATAAAAACACAAAGGGACTAGAGACAACTTGACCTAATTACCTAGTTTATGGGACAAGAATGCCCCAGATTTAAACTAGTTCTATATCTTTTGAAGATAGACAGTCTGACAATGTTTCATCAGGATGGAGTACAAATGGGGTATCTATAGCTAGAAGGTTTATCTAGGATTTTACCCGGTGACCTAGTTTTCAGATGCAAATGGCCCATATTGGAACTGGGCCTAGATATTGTTAAGATAGACATACAGACCAAGTTAAATCAAGATTTTGTCATAAATGTGGACTCTACAATGAGTTTGTTTTTTATAGATTTGACATGGTGATCTAGTTTTTTGACACACATAAACCAGATTGGAACTTGGCATAGATATTTTCAAGATTTATCATTCCCAGCATGTTTTATCAAGATTGGATGAAAAATGCGTCATCTAGTGTGATAACAAAAAAAAAAGGTGAAGCTAAATGTTGATGCCACATGGCGAATGTATGATTGTTACGACGGATGTAACGATCAGAATGGCTGACCATAAAGTGCCATGACCATTTCATGCTCCGAAGAGCTAAAGACTGAGTAACTTAAGCAAAGTTGATAAAAGCTAATACAAATTGCATATTCACAACATCATATGATAAGGAGTAAGGCATGAAAATTGAATGTTGAACATTAAAAGTGTGAATGTACTTTGTAGCACAATTTTAAGTCTACAGGTTAACAGAAATTGATTGTGGCTCCAGTACACCCTATAATTCCTCCAGGATTGCATAATAATCAATATTTGTCACCAACTTAATGTATCTAATCATAGAATCTAGTTCGTACATATTGGTAGGCTAGGAGTAGGTCACACGCCACTGTGATGTCTGCCTGGCTGATCCTCTCCCCGACCAGGAAGGTGCGTGTGGTCAGGTATGAGTTGAGCACCCCCAGGGCCTTCTGAATCTGCTCCTTGGCCTTGTCTGTTTCCTGTAACACATGCATATACACACGGTGTACTAAGTAATGTCATGTCCTGCAAACAAATGCAAGGTGACTCAGTAAAGTCATGTCTAAAATACATGCATGGTGCACTTGGTATTGTCATGTTTCAAACACATGCACAGAGTACTCAGTAAAGTCATGTCTAAACTAGAAATTGAGCGGCAGAGGCCGACGCGTATCCCCACGCCACATGTTTGACCCAGGAGCGCCCCAGGGTTGGTAACAATTTGAAGTGAATCGGTGTAGAAATGAAGAAATTATAGTAAGGCAATTTTGGGTGGGTGTTGTCTATGTGGGCGGGGCGCCCAAGGGTTGGTAATGGGGCCATGCATAGTTGAGATTGACCGTATTGTCATAAGAGAGGTTCAGAATCAATTTAAAGTAAATCGGTGTAGAAAAGAAGAAGTTAATGTAAAATAACCTAAAACAATGAGTGAAAATCTCTGACCCGGCCCCACCCCAACCCCCATTACTTTTGACCCAGGGGTCACATCAAAATTCCAAATAGTGCAGGGTTGCACATATGCTCATAGCTACCATGTGTGTAAATTTCAAGGTTCTAGTGCTAATAGTGTAGGAGGAGATAGTGGCCAGGACGGAAGGACGGCGGAGATAACCACAATATCCCCACGCTTTTAAAAAAGCGTGGGGATAAATACATGCATGGTGCACTCAGTATGGTCATGTATCAAATACATGCATGGTGTACTCAGTAAAGTCATGTCTAAAATACATGCATGGTGTACTCAGTAAAGTCATGTCTAAAATACGTGCATGGTGTACTCAGTAAAGTCATGTCTAAAATACATGCATGGTGTACTCAGTAAAGTCATGTCTTAACTAGAAATGGCGCGGCAGAGGCCGACGTGTATCCCCACGCGTAATAAAATGTGATCATAAATAAAGAAGTTATGGCAATTTAAGCAAAATGTTCAATTATCTAAGTGTAAAACGGGCCATAATTATTTCAAAATGCTTGATACAGTTTTCTGCTCTTGTTTATAGGTTGGGGTCATGTTGGTAAGAAAGTATGCAACATATAAAAGCAATATGTCAAAGGATATAGGAAATATTTGGGGTAGTACGCAAACTTTAACATAGATTTATCAATAATATGCATATTCTAAGTATAAAAGGGGCAATAATTATGACAAAATGCTTGATAGAGATGTCTGCTCTTGTTTATAGGTTGGGGTGATGTTGGTAAACAAGTATGCAAAATATAAAAGCAATATGTCAAGGGACAATGAAAAAAATAACAAATGATCTCACACTGACATGAACAAATATCCTCTATTTATTTAACATGAAATTTTAACTTATTGCATTTGTTTCCCCTGTATATAAGACAGATATAATAGTGTATTACCCCCCCCCCCCCCGGTCCTGCTAATATTTATATTAATCAACAAAATTAAACATTAACACACTATTTAATATACAAAATATACAAAAAAATATATAATTGTTAGCTTCAATATTGCAGAAGTGACATAACATGAGCAATTTTGACCCATATATTTGACCTTGAAGGATGACCTTGACCTTTCACCACTCAAAATGTGCAGCTCCATGAGATACACATGCATGCCAAATATCAAGTTGCTATCTTCAATATTGCAATGTATTCATAAAATAAGCGATTTGAGCCACATATATTTGACCTCTGACCTTGAAGGATGACCTTGACCTTTCACCACTCAAAATGTGCAGCTCCATGAGATACACATGCATGCCAAATATCAAGTTGCTATCTTCAATATTGCAAAAGTATTCATAAAATAAGCGATTTGGGCCACATATATTTGACTTCTGACCTTGAAGGATGACCTTGACCTTTCACCACTCAAAATGTGCAGCTCCATGAGATACACATGCATGCCAAATATGAAGTCGCTATCTTCAATATTGCAAAAGTATTCATAAAATGAGCGATTTTGGCCACATATATTTGACCTCTGACCTTGAAGGATGACCTTGACCTTTCACCACTCAAAATGTGCAGCTTCATGAGATACACATGCATGCCAAATATGAAGTTGCTATCTTCAATATAGCAAAAGCAATTGCAAAATGTTAAAGTTGGCGCAAACCAACCAACCAACAGACCAACCAACCAACAGATCAACCAACAGACAGGGCAAAAACAATATGTCCGCCACTACTACAGTGGGGGACATAAACTCATATTCTGATAATATTTTTACTGATCCACTTTATTCTACTCAAATGATGATGTTTCATTGGACTGATAATTATAGATTTAGGATTACAGACAGACCGACATGTGCAAAACAATATACCCCCTCTTCTTCGAAGGGGGGCATAATAAGAAAAATTTACTAAAGTTATTGAAATAGAATAGAGTCTTTCTAACTTAGAAAATGCCAAATAAAAATAATCTAAATAAGAAAAATAATTTAGAAAATAATGCCACAATGTCTTGATGTTGGTGTTAAAAATAATTTAGCGTTTAATTATTTTAAATTCCAACCTTTTTCAAGAGCTGTTAACTTTTTAAGAAAGCATCAAGAGGTGTTTAAATCAGCCAAAACAGCTTATTTTATACAGTTCAGAAGAGTTCAATGGCAGAGTAGTCAATTTTCCCTCAGAACAGTGCATTTATCAATGATCAATATCTTCCCAAATTCCAGAGCAGAACTTAAAATAGATTACTGAACCAGGTTAAACAAGGGAGATAAATACTGCATAAATACTGCAAAATCATGTACATGTTGTCTTTCTTTCAGTTATCTCTTAGTTGAAAGGCTTATCATAAGTGTTAATGACTAAAACAGTTATGTTAACTATGAAAATTCTGTGTAATGAAAAATTACATAATACAATTAATGTCACATAATATTGACATAATAAAACCAAACTTTACTACAATGGAAACAAATGTTCTGACCAAATTTCATGAAGATTGAGCAAACTAGAAAGTTAACAAGATTTGACTATAGCCATATATAGCCATTTAGGGAAAAATGCCCCGCCCCTTGGCAGCCATGTTTTTCAAGACAAGGTTACCATTTTTGAACGCATCAAAGATATCATTGGGACAAATCATCTGAGCAAGTTTCATGAAGATCGGAAGATAAATGTGGCCTCTAGAGTGTTAACAAGGTTTTACTATAGCCATATAAGGAAAAATGCCCCGCCCCCTGGCGGCCATGTTTTTCAACCAACCGACATCATTTTCGAACTCGTCCAAGATATCATTGGGATGAATCTTCTGACCAAGTTTCATGAGGATCGGACAATAAATGTGGCCTCTAGAGTGTTAACAAGATTTTGCTATAGCCATATAAGGAAAAATGCCCCGCCCCTTGGCAGCCATGTTTTTCAAGCAAACGTAACCATTTTCGAACTCATCCAAGATATCATTGAAACCAATCTTCTGACCAAATTTCATGAAGATTGGACAATAAATGTGGCCTCTTAGAGAGTGAACAAGGCAAATGTTGACGTCGCACAACGGACAAAAGGCGATCACAAAAGCTCACCATGAGCACGTTGTGCTCAGGTGAGCTAAACATGAGTGAAAACCTCTGACCCGGCCCCACCCCAACCCCAATAACTTTTGACCCAGGGGTCAGATCAAATTTCCAAATAGTGCAGGGTCGCACATATGCTCATAGCTACCATGTGTGTAAGTTTCAAGGTTCTAGTAGTTATAGTGTAGGAGGAGATAGTGGCCAGGACGGACAGACGCCGCTTTGAAGACATAAATTTTACCTTTGACCTTGAACGATGACCATGACCTTTAGCCACTAAAAATGTGCAGCTCCATGAGATACACATGCATGCCAAATATCAAGTCAATATTCAAAAAGTTATGATCAAACTTTAACTAAGGTTAAAGTTTTAGGAACGAAAAATACAATGATTTTTGACCTTTGACCTTGAAGGATTACCTTGACCTTGACTTTTCACCACTCAAAATGTGCAGCTCCATGAGATACACATGCATGCCAAATATGAAGTTGCTATCTTCAATATTGCAAAAGTTATAAAACTTTAACCAAGGTTAAAGTTTGTGACACACACATACAATGACTGACTGACACAATGACAGACAGACAGACATGCCAAAAATAATATACCCCCGATCTTTTGATCCGGGGGCATAAAAACAAAGAAACACACAAGTTAATAACACATATAATAGACTTTGCTATATGTTTAGTCATCCATGATAACAGCTGAAAAACTTGCCATCGATGTGTGACTTGACACTTTCCTGTCCCTTCATTTCTTACACAGCTGAGACAAAGTCAACAACCATGCCTTATTCAGAAGGTTTAAACAATTTTAATTTGTTGCAAGACTAGTGTGCAAAACACATTTAATATTAAAAGCCAAGTGTTTATTCAATCAGCAATAATGACATTGAAAACTTGCCATCAATATGTGACTGGGCACTTTAATGTACCTTCATTTCTTACACAGCTGAGACCTAGTCAGCAACCATGCCTTATTCAGGAGGTAAGAACACTTTTTATTGATGACTGGTGTGCAAACAACATTAAGCATTCAGGCTTTTTCCGCCCTATGCCACGGGTCCGAAATTCGGCCCCATTCCCAATGCAAATCTGGCTGTTTTTTTCCCAATTGAAAAAAAAAATTCCCAATTCCAGTCTTCACGCTAAATATTTTAGCCAAATAGCCCTTCGGGCTAATAAGATGGAATTTTTAATAGCCCGAAGACATGTTCAATAGCCCGAGGGGGTCAATTTAAATTTTATGACTTTTTTGGCCAGGAACACCAAAATAGTTATTAACAATCATAAAATTTACTTCCATTAGTAAAAACAGATGCATGTGATTACAGTAATAAAGGGTATAATGTTTCATTTTGAAATGCATTTTATACAAAATGCACCAGATTATTATGCTGTTTATTGTAACTTTATTATTACACATGTTCTCATTCAATGATTCCATTAATCAGTTTGACCAGTGTTTGGTTATATTTTAAAGCAAATCAAATTATTATCATGTTTAAAAAAAAATTCGAAGAACTTCAAAAATACATCAGCCTATTAAAATAACAGATTATTATCGTATTATTACTAGGACAATCGCCGGTGAATTTCTGAATTGTCGGCATTTGGCTTCAGAACAACAGGCCACTGGGTGTGTTAATTGCCCAATCTACCAAGTGACAAAGTCTGCTTCTTTAATTTACTCCCGATGTTTTGATAAGCATGTGTCAACCGTGAAAAGTATTGTATATTCGTAAACAGATTATAAGTAGCAAAATAGGTCACGTAGCAGAACGTCAGATTACAGAATAAACGAAAGTACTACAATTATTAATACTACATTGAAAAAACTTATTCTAATACGCAAAAATAATTGATTAAAACACATGGAAACCTTACTGTAATGAGGATCAATTTGTTTTAACCCAATGCGTACAATATCCCTTACAGACTCTTTTATTTTTATTGAAAAATTGCTTGTCCATTTTTCATGAATTATAAATACATTTTCGGAAAACGCTTCTAAAATTAAATAAGCTTCTATTTGGTCATTATTTTAAAACATTACGAAGTTCCCGATGCGCGAACATCCCGGAACGTGATCTACACATGTTCAGTTTGAATAACCTCATCTTGATTGGGCGTCAATTGCATCATTACTTTAAATAGCAACATACCCGGATGTTTACACGACAGTTTAAAAAAATGGCGGCCGCATGCTTTAAAACGTTTAACGTCATTTTAGGCATTCAAATAGCAAATTTAAACGTGCTTCTTAAAAACGCGTATAAATCAGGTTATTGATATGACGCTCAAATATTTAATCGACCGATCGGGCTATTTTATAAGCATTTAGGATCGACCGACTGACCCAAGAATCGACACGGGCTTCGGGCTTATAGGCTAATTCGAAGACTGCAATTCCAAAAAAAAAAAAAAAAAAAAAAAAAATTTTTTTTTTTTAACTGAAAATATATAAGTTAACCTGATCCGGTGTAGAAAATAGAAAGTGTTGCATAATTAAATTATCTGTTGCCTTGAATTTGTTTTAAAAACTGTAAAATATGTTAATGATTATTTAAGACTTTCCTTATTTTCCTCAAAATCCGGCGCTTCGCACCTTTTTTTTTACCTCAAAAAAGGTCAGGCCTTTTCCCCAAATTCAGATTAAAAAACCTGCACTTATCTCACATGTTAATAATACTTTGTAAAATTTTAATAATAAGTTATCAAAATAGTCGTTATTTACCAGTTAACGGCTTCTTTGAAATATAAGAAACACTATTTACATGCAATAATTTTTCCCAATTGAGCCAATTTTGCGAATAATTTTTTTCCCAAAATGGGTGTTTTCACGACGCGAAATTCCCAAAATTCCAGTGTGGCGTATTCCCAAAATGGAGCGGAAAAAGCCTGGCATTATACCACAAGTGTTTGGTCAATCAGCAAAAATGACAGTCTGAAAACTTGCCATCAATTTGTGACTGGGCACTTTAATGTCCCTTCATTTCTTACACAGCTGAGACAAAGTCAACAACCATGCCTTATTCAGAAGGTTTAAACAATTTTGAATTGATGCCAGACTAGTGTGCAAACCACATTAAATCTATACCACAAGTGTTTGTTCAATCAGCAATAATGACAGTCTGAAAACTTGCCATCAATTTGTGACTGGGCACTTTAATGTCCCTTCATTTCTTACACAGCTGAGACAAAGTCAACAACCATGCCTTATTCAGAAGGTTTAAACAATTTTGAATTGATGCCAGACTAGTGTGCAAACCACATTAAATCTATACCACAAGTGTTTGTTCAATCAGCAAAAATGACAGTCTGAAAACTTGCCATCAATTTGTGACTGAGCACTTTAATGTCCCTTCATTTCTTACACAGCTGAGACAAAGTCAACAACCATGCCTTATTCAGAAGGTTTAAACAATTTTGAATTGATGCCAGACTAGTGTGCAAACCACATTAAAGCTATACCACAAGTGTTTGTTCAATCAGCAATAATGACAGTCTGAAAACTTGCCACCAATCTTTGACTGGACACTTTAATGTCCCTTCATTTCTTACACAACTGAGACCTAGTCAACAACCATGCCTTATTCAGAAGGTTTAAACAATTTTTTATTGATGACTGCTGTGCAAACAATATATACCACAAGTGTTTGTTCAATCAGCAATAATGACAGTCTGAAAACTTGCCATCAATCTGTGACTGGGCACTTTAATGTACCTTCGTTTCTTACACAGCTGAGACAAAGTCAACAACCATGCCTTATTCAGAAGGTTTAAACAATTTTGAATTGATGCATGACTAGTGTGCAAACCACATTTAATTTTATACCACAAGTGTTTGTTCAATCAGCAATAATGACAGTCTGAAAACTTGCCACCAATCTTTGACTGGACACTTAAATGTTCCTTCATTTCTTACACATCTGAGACAAAGTCAATAACCATGCCTTATTCAGAAGCTTTAAACAATTTTGAGTTTGATGACTTAAGTGTGCAAACTTCATTAAGAATTATATGACAGTCTGTTTTTTGAATCAGCAATAATGGCATTCTGAACTCTTGCCATCAATCTTTGACTGGACACATAAATGTCCCTTCATTTTTTACACAACTGAGACAAAGTCAACAATCATACCAACCTCCAGGCAGAGATTTGACTGGAACCAGCATAGCGGGATCAAATCCCTGCCTTCATAACCAACACGTGATGCTAGCCTAGCCACGTGGTACAATAATTGTACCGTTGTTAGATTATATTTTTTAATTCAGGTTATTTATTTTGTATTATGAACATAAACTTCTACACGATTTTTAAAATATAAAAGAAAATTAAACTACTTTTAATCATATAATACACTACGCGGCCCGCGATTTTTGCCTAAATCACCGACACGCGGTGGTCATTATTTATTTTGGGTGAAAAATCACCGCAATCTCGCGTGGTTCATCACGCAAGGTCGAGCATGATCACCGCAAATGCGATAAATATAATCTCCGCGATGATTCACCGCGTTCCCGGTCAACGTGGTGAAGAACGATTTTCCTACGTGACATGTACATTTATAATCTTCACAGAGATTATAGCAATATGGGATTATTAGCATTGTTAGCAGATATAATTGAGTATCCTTTTTAAAATGTCAACATGTATTTCACACCCATGTCCCCGACAGTTTTTTTTTGTCTTTTTAAATGCTGCGTATAAAACAAAACAGTTTTCGCACCTAGCTGTATGATACCGCACCTGGAGGAGTGATAATTGCATTTTTGATTATGCAATTAACAGTTTGAAGCCATGAAGAACTCATAACTGATCATATTTTTCCGAGTCTCTCGATTCCCCTATACATATGTTTCAACTGTCTCAATCACATACATGCAACTTCTTCCGTCTTTATCCATTACTGGATAATCCCACATATGCCAGATTTCCATTTTAAAAGCGAATTCTGGTTAATATTGACAATAAGAGTCCCAAAGAATATCATACACAAACGTTGCAAATTATCAAATGAATTTCGGCATATGTTTCTATTTAAAGATTTGATGAAATAAGCGCCCAATCAGATCAGTTGTATTGTACATGCGTAAATCACCTGACACGGTTTGCACGCGTCGTGTACAGCTATTTTCGGTTACAAATTCTATCCACAAATACATAGTGCAAGTGAATTAAATTAATTTTTTTGTTCTGATAAAAAGCGCGCGAAAATTGGCGTGTGTATTTATTTGTAAATAAACATTTCATAATGGGTAAAACATTGATATCATTAATTTTAATTTCCATTAAAAGTTTTGTTGTGAATTTCAACTTAATTACCGGGGTACCTCGCGAAATACTTGGCATTGACATTTCCTCTAAATAAAATATAATTAAAACACGCTGTCTTGTAACCGTTACGCTGTTTCAGTTCCTTCGTTATTGAAACAATTATTGCATTGTATACTGACTACACACAAATGTCGATTACAGTTCATAATATTCTTCAACGACCAATAAACAAATTAATTTAAGTTTAGATTTAATGCAACATGTACACGTCATTTTCTGGGAATCGAGAAAGGGAGTTAATATTGTGAAAATAAACCAATATCTGTTTATTGAAATTGTCAAACTTATATATATATATTAGCAATTCTTATGAAAATAAATATCGTTATTTTAAATGTTTTATGCAAGTCTGTTTCCGAGAGCATATATGGGAATTAAATGTGTGAGCTACTTCAATATGTTAACAGCTATACAATCATTGTTTTGACAGACGACACGTGCTTATCTTAAGTTTGTTTCTGGTAATACACAGATGTTCGGGGCTTGTTTGGATAATAAAACAAAGACGTAGTCGGCGGTTTTCAGTAGAACTTTTGTACTTACCAACTTAATCGATAGTGCACATGCTTATCTAACATTTAGGGATCATCAACACGGGTCCAAGCAACTTCCACGGACCATAATACACAGCCCGATGGTTACTTTCAGTAGCACGTGGTCAAAAACTAACAAGTTCGAGTAATAAAGCACAGAGAATATGAACTGAAAAATTGCACGAGGTCCGAAATGAAACAGAATGCCACCAAATCAAACGATTCACCGCCTAATTTTAAGTGTAACAAACTATGTTTGAAACATTTAAAATAACGATAATTCCGAATGATCACGGCTTCCATTTTCAAAAGTATATGCCGTTCAACATTGCTCGAGAAATAGTAAAGACAAACGTTTACTATTGTTCCATCAAATGAATTTTACACGCTACTATTTTATTAAATAGATCTAGCAGCCCAATCAGGATTGGAGACGCGTACATCATCTGAAGCAATGTGTAAATTTGAATTTAGATGCACATGTAAAAGTCATTTTCTGAAAATCGGGACGAAGTGAAAGTATTCATTTTACAAATAAACCATTTGATTTTATTCAAATGGTCGACATTTTTTATATTTGTGTCCTCTGTGTATTTTAGCAAGTTTTATGAAAATATATATCGTTTATTTCAACGTTTAAAGCAAGTCTCGTTTCCGAGATTAAACTATGTAAATTTTTTCGATATGGTTACTGACCTACTAAATCATTGACATATGACATCCGATGGTAATTGTATGAAGTATGCAGATAAGCTGACGAAATGATAAAACAATCGCGTAGAAGAAAATATCAGGTTATTATCTGTACCTGTTTCTTTTATCGGCGAATTATCGCCGAGTGCCTCGGCATGATTCAGAGTGAATACTCGTTGTGGCTGCAGAGAAACTTCGAGAACAAAAGAATCTGTAGCCGCGAACTTTGTTGGTTTTGCGTGAGCCGTACTGTACAATTGTTATTTCAACAAATAAAGATATTGTTTGGAAATCAGGATTCGACATACAGCAAGTACGGTGTTTACTTTCATATTGGAATACATGTTCGCGATAAAATGTGATCGTCAATAATAATGACATTAGTTAATAAGTTGAAATATAAATATAGTAGTCAACGCCAACCACGGCGATTCGCGGTGTTTTGCGATGATTCAACAGCTGATGTTTATTGCGAGATGGTCGCAGTAAAATCACGGCGGAATCAACACGAATCACCCGTAGAGTGTTATCACGGTGAATCACCGTGATTTGCGGCGAATCATCGCAATTTGCCACGTTGGCCCAAACGCGGTGATCGGTGATTTAGGCAAAAATCACGGGCCGCGTAGTGTACATGGTAGGATTTTCTTGCGATTGCAGAGATTGTGAGAGCAAGGAACGACAACTCTGTGTGGAGATTGCAATCATACCTTATTCAGATGGTAAGAACAATTTTTGTATTGATTACTGCGTGCAAACAACATAGAGCATTATACCACAAGTGTTTGTTCAATCAGCAATAATGACAGTCGGAAATCTTGCCATCAATATGTGACTGGGCACTTTAATGTCTCTTCATTTCTTACACTGCTGAGACAAAGTCAACAACCATGCCTTATTCAGAAGGTAAGTTCACTTTTAATTGATGACTGCTGTGAAAACATCATTTAGCATTATACCAAGTGTTAGTTCAATCAGCAATAATGAAAGTCTGAAAACTTGCCATCAATATGTGACTGGGCACTTTAATGTCCCTTCATTTCTTACACTGCTTAGACAAAGTAAACAACCATGCCTTAAGCAGAAGGTTTTAACAATTTTAAATTGATGCAAGACTAGTGTGCAAACGTCATTTCGATTTATACCGCAATTGTTTGTTCAATCAGCAACAATGACAGTCTGAAAACTTGCCATCAATGTGTGACTGGACACTTTCCTGTCCCTTCATTTCTTACACAACTGAGACAAAGTCAACAACCATGCCTTATTCAGGAGGTAAGTACACTTTTTATTGATGACTGCTGTGAAAACATCATTTTCCATTATACCACAAGTGTTTGTTCAATCAGCAATAATGACAGTCTGAAAACTTGCCACCAATCTTTGACTGGACACTTTAATGTCCCTTCACTTCTTACACAGCTGAGACAAAGTCAACAACCATGCCTTATTCAGAAGGTTTAAACAATTTTGAATTGATGCAAGACTAGACTAGTGTCTGTGCAAACCACATTTAATTTGATACTACATGTGTTTGTTCAAGCAGCAATAATGACAGTCTGAAAACTTGCCATCAATCTGTGACTGGACACTTTCCTGTCCCTTCATTTCTTACACAGCTGAGACAAAGTCAACAACCATGCCTTATTCAGAAGGTAAGAACAATTTACTCACAACATAATGACATGTGTGCACTATGCAGTCTGCATCAAAAAACCTTTTATTAGACAACTCTAATTTTGACAGTAACCCATTTAGGGATGTTGCAGCAGTTTTTGAGAATGTTTTACCAAATAACACATATTATTTTAAATTACAGATACTACATGCAAATAAAAACATTGATCTACGGCCTTGTTTTGATATTTTTTGCAATTATTCAATTTTGCATTTAAACTGCTTAATTTGTATGTGCGTCGAAACTAACAATAATCAATAATAACAGTCCAAATTGTAACATTTTTGGTTAATTGTTAGCTTTAGTACACGACTTTATTTTGAATTTAAACAAACCTATAAACTCATTCACATTGAATGAAAACAAACATATCAAATAAAATGCATAACATTTCATAGATGTTAACAAATTGTGTTAAAACACACACACACAAGCTAATTGCATGAACATCAAGCCAATCTCTAGATCATATTATTTGGAACTAGGACCCGTTTGTTGAACAGTAAATTGCATTATATTTCACAAACTAATTGTTAAAAAGTCGTGTTTTTATATAAAACAACAACAACAATCCAATAGCATGAAAGAACATGCTAATCTCTATAGCATGTAAGTAGGAACCAGTACCTGTTTGTTGAACTGTGTGATACCAAGGCATGGGAAGACCCAGGTGCATGACGCTGGCAGGATCTCATTGTCTCCAAAGTTGATCCACTGTTGGACTAGAGCTGCATCTGTATGGGACTTGCCTAGCAACTGTTCATTGCCGACTGAAATTACCACACAATATAGCAATATTAATTACCACGGAATACGCGTCTTTTTCAGTATGCCCAATACATCGTCACATGGACAGGTGATCTGTTCTCGAGTCTTAGTTGCTTTATACTGTTTGCTACTGTCAAAATCAAATCTGACTTGAAATAATTGAGGGCCCAAGTTGGTTTCTTTAAAACAAACAACAACACGGTTTCAAAACATTCAAATCCCCAAGTCCCAGCTTTTCAATTCCTAAATATTTTTCTGAAGCTTCAAGTATATAACTCTTCTTAGTTTTCAAAATATGGTTACAAAAAAATAATTAGTTAGGGAGCAGAAACCAAAATGAGCAGAATGACAATATGACAGATATACTTATAATGATAAACGGAGCTAGAACAATGCACCGCTTTTCAGGGGGCATAAACAATGAAACACTACAAGTGTCATTGCCTAATTTAACATTAATTAGTCATTAATTACTTATTAGTATCCAAAGTTGCAACACAATTTTTCCTTGAAAATATTAATCACTGTTCTGGCAAGGTTTCTAAAAAGGTTTAAATACTGTCTCACAACTCATGAAAATTGTGACATTTTCTATACTTATGAGATATTAACTAATAAACTTCAACTTAATATTCTTAAAATAAACGTATAACTTTAGTGCGTGTAAAGAAACAAAGTAACATCATAATAACATAAGTCTCTTTTATTTTTTACAATCATACAAAAGCAAACCGAACTCTTTAAGCTTACAATTTAAAATAGAATGTTGGAAATTCTTGTTCAGTTGTCTTTATATCAAATTTGCGGCCATGTACTTTTTGGTTCTTTCAGATAACCTAAATTGTGATCAATTTTATTACCATGGCCAGCATGAAACCAACTTAGTTCTATTACTAAAGCTGGGTTTTAAAAGTTGTGTTTGTTTACAAGAAGATCATATCCTAATTAATGTATATACTCAACCTGAACCTATTTGCCATTTAAGAAAAAAAACCTCTTCAGTGCAGAGAAATATCTTGAATCTTGTACGTTATTGATTGGCTTGGATGGTAGCTTTATATTTGATTCAATAATCAGACAGCTGTTATTTGTACCTTGAATTTCCATAACTGAACCTAGACCAACTTTTCTGTGGCAATTAAAAAAGTATGTGATTAAATTGCAAGGTTGCGACCCTGCCAGAACAATGATTGATGTTTTGAGTGTTGTCAACAACCATACCATAGTGAGCAATAGCGTTGCTCTCAAAAATGCAGTCACCATTCTTTGACTCAAAAGCAGGAACCTGAAATAGCAAAGGGTGATATGAAAATGGTTTCCTTTCCTGCGACCTTCACTCATTTCAAAGGTAAATGTTGGGTGCGAAAATCATTGTTTACACTTTGTGTCAGAGTTAAGGCAATTAAAAAAAAAAATGTTTTTGCTACATAATGATACTTTGTTTGTAAATCAATCAGTGCTTTCCACAGGATTTTTTTCAGGTGCCCCAGGGCTGATAGGACCCCTCCCGACGATCTTTTTTTTAATTTAACGTGTCGATTCACGTTCTGTGTTGCATTATAACTCAAAGAAAAAACAGCGTTAAAAGACGTCATTTGGTGCGCTATGACTCTTCAAGAAAATCACCTGTCATAAAATATATATAATCTTTAATTGTTTTAAAACTTTCCCGCACAGATAGTAAAATCCCGACTCGAACGATTCCTTAATACTTCCGTTTCAACCCGACTCTATTACCGTATACTTACTACTTTTCAAGTTTCTATTTATTACCAAATAATCCCGTTTATTCCGTTTTTATATATCTTTTTCTGGTTAATATTTTCGATAAAAGCTCTCAATGATTTCTTTAACACAAAACTTGCCATTTTTCTATAGTATCAACTAAGTTTTTAATGATAATTTAAAGATTTGATGAAATATTGCCTCTGAACATGCAGGGGTTTTTATCTGATTTTGGGGAAAGGGCCTGGCCTTTTTTGAGGGGAAAAAATCGCGCGAAACGTTGAATTTTGGGGGAAAAATCTGCGAAAAGCCGGATTTTGGGGAAAATAAGGAAAGTCTAAAATAATCAATGTAACATATTTTACTGTTTTTAAAACAAATTCAAGGCAACAGATAATTTAATTATGCAATATTTTTCTAGTTTCTACAGTGGATCAGGTTAACTTATATATAAAAAGGTAAAAAAAAAAAAAAAAAAAAATTTTTTTTTTTTATGTGAGGGGAAAATGAAATCTAGGGGAAAATTTACCAGCTGAGGGGAAAAAAAATCCGAGGGGAAAGGGCCGATTTTCGGCGGGTCCCAAAGAAGGAAAAAAACCCTGACATGCGTCAATCCCCTTACGTGTTGTGTGCTTGTTAACACGCTAAATACACGCATGCTTCATGCAAATGACGCGACGTTGTACTGAATAATTTTCGCGCTCTTTTTAATTGAGAAAAAGATTCGACACACAATAAATTTTCACTACTAATTTGAAGCAAAAATATTTTAACATTGCGGTAACATTTACATTCGGAAGTGTGTTTCCGATTAAAAACACGTTAACATAGACTTACATGAATGGGTTTCGGATAACAAATTTAATTATTCCCATTTGAGATTTCAACAAATATTTACAGTTGCCTTATGAATTCAACGATAATTTGTTGAAACACTTTACGAGTCAAATAAATGTTTTGACGGAGTTATGCATGAAATTCACGTTGTCCACGAGGATTACGGCCAGTTGCCATCATTAGTCTTCTAAGTATCGATTATCTGACGAAACATTTACAAGTGTGCGTAATAAATTCATCGAAAATTTGTTTAAGCGCATTAAGTGTCGAATACATGACAGAAAAACAAGGTGAATCAGTTCTATAGATGGACATAATGAAATATACATGTACTGCAATTAAATTGTTATCGCATAATTGTAACCGTAGGTTATTTGCACAACTTACTCGCTATAAGTAATTAATTGTTTACCACTTGCAATTAATTTCTCGTATTAATTATGAGTCAAAGGTAACACTTATTTACAGTAAAAAGGTGTGATGATGAAGCCCGAAACCGTCTTTAATGTACTGTACTGTACTAGTTACCGGTTTTATATTACGTAAATGGTACAACTTCTTGCTAATCAAGCTGCGATGAACTCTTTCTTCGTGCTAGACGTCAATCAAAAATAATGGTTGATAGTTAACCCCGCCCTCATAAGCATTCGCGTAACTGATTGGACGATGAACATCACAGTTTGACGACTGGAAAGTTACCTGATACATCCTTCAATGTCAGCATTTAAATGACTGTGTAATGTTGCTAGAATAATCGATACGCCCTTCATGCTATTCTCTTATCAGTGGATTATCCATTACCCACTGTGGTGTTTATGGCGATTACTTGTGAAAATAGGAACCGAGTGCTCTTTTTTAAACAGGGAATATTGATACATTGATAAGAGAAACCTTGATGTTTTTGACAATCTCAAACCTTGATGTTTTTGACAATCTCCACTTTCTTTTACTGAAAAATACACAGATCGAAAAATTTCAAGCGCCCGGGGACTCTGATTTAGAAATTCAAGCGCCCCGGCGAGGGATCGTTAAATGGCCTGTGGAAAGCCCTGAAATCAATTACAAACTTTGTACATCACAGGGGTGGCGAAATCAAATGTCCGAGTTGCCCGAGTCGTACATTTGCTTGTCTGGGCAACTGATTTTTTTCAATTAAGTTGTCCGTGGACAACAAGTTTTTTAAAAGTCGGGTCCAGTAATACAAAAAAATACATTGTATTAAAGCCGTAATTAAGTTTTACAAAACCGGATGTTGACATGCGATTACATTGCCAGTGCTATTTGTGGAGCAATCAAGCTAAAATACGGGCACTCCCCTGCGCAGTGATCTCCCTTATTCTATAAGAGACCAGGAGCATGCCGCATTTTAAACATTTTGCCCGACTGTTAGACAGTGTACAGACTGGTTTCTTTATTTTTACAATCAGACGGAAATAAAAAGTATCAAAGTAAGGTAATCAAAACACGGTCTACCTTGTTATTTAAAATGACTTTAATGGTAAAATTGGAACATTTAGTTTTTTTAAATCTTCAACAACGGAGCAGAAACCCGAAGCTTTGAGCAGTCCACCTCCCAAAAAAACTAAGAAAGATTATGATAAAAAATATGATCTAAGTAAACGCACCAGAACTTTTCAAGAAACTTGGCTCACAGATTTTCAATGGTTACCAGCTGATGATAATCAAATTGCTACCAATGCGGAGCCTCAGTCTGATGAGGTCCACATATTGGACTAGTTTAATTTGTTAAGATTACGGTGTACTTATGTTCAACACATGTTTTAATAACAATAGCTTTGCAAGATTAAAAGTTTTAGAAAGTCTTTATATTGTTTATAATATACTGCTGTAATAAATGTACTATTTAAATACAACTATAAACAAAACTAGCAAATCATACTCATTTTGGTATATTCCACATTGTTTTACATTAATCAATAAATGCGTGTATAATTTATATAAACATTGACGGACAAGTGTAGTTCAGCAACGGACAAGTTAAATTTCCTAAATGGTTGTCCGTGGACAAGTATAGTTTTTTGAGATTTCGCCACCCCTGCATCAAGGCTGACGTTAGATGTTTGGGTTTCCATTTCATATTAGTATTCACCAAAATACGTCATATTCCAAAAGAAGTCAAGATGATGGGTACTTTAATGCTTCCCTATTTTCATTGACAAAACAAACCTTTCACTTGGTCTGTATTTTTTTTACTTTCATGGATTGGATGCTTAAGTATTTTAAGCAATATAAAAGTAAGCAAATGTATCCTCCTATTACCTTGTTTCGAGCAGTACAGGAAGCAGTACAGGAAACAAGTATAACAATTTCTGAATTAATGCAAACAATGCTGCAATACACGATTTACCTTTAAAGATTTATTTAATGCCAGTTATATCCATGCCAAAATAGTTTATTTACAGCGTGTTTAACCATGCAGAGCCAAAAGTTCCACATACATGTACATCTGTAAATTACATCCACTACGCACATTGTTTGTTTACCTGGTATCAAGACATCACATCCGAAAAACGCGAGTACTTAATTGCAATAGGCATAAGACCAACAAAACTTCGCAAATTCGATTCACTGAACATATGTACAGACTGAAAAAGTAATTAAACTTTGTTGTAACTCATTTTTACAATTTAAAATCTTTTGAATACATTGACACGCAAGTGCTCAAGAATTGCAAAAACACAAACATTGGTAATTTGTTCAAATAAAATTTCGCCACGTTACTGTTAAAGATTTTATAAATTTGGCATCCAATGGGGAAGGGGTATACCCAATGAACATGTGTATATCTTCAGATTACCTATTCTCGTGATTTGAAAGCAGATTGTTCCATTAGAATCAGGGAAAAAGTACAGGAATTGTCTTAAAAATAAATCAAATACATGAGTGTTGTGTTTACCCTAGCACAGTTGTCTGCCTCACTTTGCAATTTATGTGGAAAATTAATGAAGAGGACTAAACTGCATAGTGTTTAATATGTAGACCTTACATTAGACTCAAAGCAAGTTTGTAAAGATGGTTTGAATAAGAACTGTGCCGATTTCCAGAGCTTGCGTCAGTTAAGTCAAAGCTGTCAAACAAACAAAAGCAAAGTCACGAAGATGTATGTTCTAAGATATTTTAGATACCTTTCCCAATGGAAATTTATCCAGGAATGCCTTTGATTTGTTTGTTTCTCCAAACTTGAATGTTGTATCCACTGTCACTTTGGCTCCACTGTATTCTGCAGCAATCAGGGCTTTGAATGCCCTGAAATTGCCTGGGTAAGTGTACAATGTCTGAAATAAACCACGAGATAATTTATTGCATACTTACTATACATAAATTTAATTATGGAAAATGTATTTATAAAAACTGTCACTGCATATTTACACCGATTTACATGGATTTTAATATCCTTTCAACGTATACTCACTCCAGTCGCCATTACACCGGTTCTAAAAGGAAGTGGAATTTGCTTCCGATCTTGCGCAAAGGAAATCGACTTACGAAAGAACCCGGATGTGACTGCAGTTACAGGAGTAATTTTAGCATCTAATTTTCATCGAAAATGGTATGATTAGATGAGTTTTTGAGATACACACGTGATTTAATTTTACACAAATCACACAAATACTACTCTGTTTACTGTTTGTTATCGTTTAGTAATGGACAATAATATTTGAATAATTGTTAGAAAATGTATAAAATAAACAAAACCTCAGAATTTGATAAGTGACACTGGCATTTCTGGCGGTTCCAGGAGATATGTCAACATTTATCAGTTTGGAATTTGTCAGCGATTAATGTATTTCTTGCTTTGAATAAGAGTGTTATTATGTTTAATTTGGTGAAAACTTATTCAAAATGAATAAGAATGCCATTAAATTGAGAAAACATGTTGTTAATTTCTAGTAAGCAAGTTAGGGCGACCCGCAAGTTAGCAACCATTCTCATGAGCATCTTTAATTTTATTTATTATTTGCGTATTTACACATAGTTACGGCGCACATTCTGTTTTGACACGCAAGCATTCCATGCGTGGAACTTAACACCAACAATTTTGCGCTGACATATTAAAACATGTGTTTTACATGGCAATCCCCCCATTATGTAAAGTGAATGGTGCAGATGCATACAAAGCCTTTAAGGGACTTAAATAATATTACCACGTGGCTTTAGAAGAATTGTGTAATTCAGTTCTATAAATGGACATGATGAAATATACTTGTACTGAAATTAAATTGTTACCACATGCAATTTGTAACGTGAATTGTTTTCACAACTTACTCACCATAAGTAATGACCCTGTAATTGATCATCATTTGCATTTAACTTCTCTTATTAAGGAACATTTGTTGTTTAAGTAATTTTTTACTGTAAAAAGGTGTGATGATGATACCCGACACCATGTTTCATTTACTGTTCAATTACTGTTGGATATTACATTAATTTTTTTTATTGTGATTCCTTGTAAATCAATCTGTGATTAAAGCTAACTTCAAGACTGACGTCAATAAATAATAATGATCGCCAGTTAACCCTGCCCTTGTACGCATTCTTGTTACTGATAGGACGCTGAACTGCTCAGTTTGGTGACTGGAAAGTTACCTGAGAATTTCTCGTGGTGCATCTGTGTTAGCATGCATGGCTTAGGCTCAGGGCTCGCGCTGTCGTTCGCCACTTGAGCCATTTGCGAAAATATTGAGAATTTGGCTCAAGAAAAATCCGATTTGCGAAAATGCTAAAATCTCGTAAAATTTCATTGAAAACAGCCGCCATTTTAACCCGAAACTGGTTTTCTATATTTTTCTCTTTGTTTCAATGAAAGTATTCGCAATTTGAACAGTGAACGAAAACCGGTCTGCACCTGTATCGAGACATCGCTTGACCTTATTGTTATTGAAGTGCACATGGTAGCTGGCCAATCAAAACTGAGCTGGCTTACACATGAAATGACGTTGTTGAATGAAACGTAATAATGGGTGGAGCTATGAATACACAGTTAATATTGTCGTCTGCAAACAAAATAGCGGATGGTCGCAAATGTCGTATTATAAGATTAAAAATGAAAATAAGCGTGACAATAAATTAATTGTTTCCAAGCTGACTATCGATCCAAATTAAAGAGTGATAATTAAATAATTAGTTCTATGTCGTTGATGTTACAACTTTCTGCCGATTTTCGATTGAAATGAAAAGGTGTTCATTAATAATTTGATCGTTTTACTCACACACTCTGATAACTAACAGCGGCGTATTTTAATCAAAGGAAAACGTGAAAAACACGCGCGGTTTAATTGCAATTAAAATTTAATTAAAGTTACGAATTTGTAACGCATAGGAAGACTAATTCATGTCGTCTACTATATAAATGGAAGATACCACTTTGTCTGTACAGTCGCTAACATGACTTCTTTAACCTTAAAGCGTCCTTTGGACGAAAATGAGTCTGAACAAACAAACAAAATAATTAAAACACAAAAACTAGAGCATTCCAAGAGTCATGGAAAGTTGATAATAATTGGCTTCGCTTTGAGAATGAATCAAAATCAATGTACTGTGACCTATGCATTAAGGTGCAGAATTCCAACACGTTCACTGTAGGTTGCAATATCCTGAAAAAAGACTCGGTGACGAAACATGCAAAGTCTAAAGGTAAGATTTTGAAGATGAGAGGAACTTTAATTTGAAATTACTTTGAAATGCTATAGTCTAACTATATGTATATATGCAGATTGACTATGTATTTTTTTTTCAGATCACACTCATGCCGTCGATGCCAGCAAGCAGTAAAGCAGCAAAACAATGTATTTTGTGAATGAAATGTATGCTTGTATTTTACATGCCATTCATCATGTTGTTAAAAATGCGCTGTATTAAAATATCTTTATTACTATGAAAATTGTGATTTGATGTATATTATAATATGTGACATGTGCTTGTTGTCATTAAAAGAAATATGAAAAATCTATAGTATAAATTGTTATTTGAAACAAACGAAAACTGGTTGGCAATAGGCCCAAGACGCACCACAGACAATCTAGGATCCAAAAAAATCTCCGGGGGGGGGGGACACCCCTTCATCTGGGTGGCTCAAACATTTTTTGGGCCAGCGCTAGCCCTGCTTAGGCTGTGTGATGTGACTTAATTATTCGATACTCTAATATCTCTTATCAGTGGGTGATCTATTACCCCATTTTGCAGTAATGCTAATATAAAGAAGCAAAGTTGAATAAAACTGATTGTTAATTTAAGGTAAGAAAATGTATCAAATAAAGTTATTTGGATAATGGTTTATAACACAGAAATCCACAAAAAGTACTAGTACTGTAATTAATTTTGTCATTGTGAAATATTAATAAATATCCATGGTATTTGCTTGAAATATATATTTTTAAATATTTGTTGTGTACTTTTCAGGGGAACGAAAACTCTCTGCCTATGGAATTATGTTCCAATTGTAAGTTACTGTTAACTTTATTATTTTATTATATTAGTGTTTTGCCTCACTTGATTTTTAGGTAGCAGGCTTTTCTCTTGGGCCTTTTAACAGTGATGCCAATGTGCATTGCCTAAATTTCTATATCTTTATGCTGTCAGCCTAAACATTCCACATCAATCTTTCAAAGCAATAAATTCCAATAAGTGACAGCAGGCCAGCCTAAACAAAACCAGGGAGAGAAAAAAGCATTTCTTTGAGGACAAACCCTTTTAAAATGCAGCTTATTGTCCCCTACCGATGAAACCAGAGGGGACTTAAGGTTTGCGCTCTGTCAGTCTGTCTGTCAGTCTGTCACACTTTTCTGGATCCTGCAATAACTTTAAAAGTTCTTCATATTTTTTCATGAAACTTGAAACATGGTTAGATGGCAATATGGAGATTATGCACATCATTTCATTGTGTTCGTACAACAAGAATTCTGGTTGCTATGGCAACAAATATATAAAAATACTAACAATGGTGCAGTTTCACCGGTAGGGGACCATATTGCTTGGCAATCTCTTGTTTTAAATGTTTGTTTTTGCTTTGGTGTATGTCCCCCTGGTGTCTGTTCAAAATCCTTGGGAAAGGCCTGTTCAAAGCAGCCAGGAATATTTACTCTTCCTTTTTATTTTCAGTTGATGCTGATGAAATAAAACGATTAGGGAAGCGCTTTCGAAAGTTGGATTTGGACAATTCTGGTGCATTGAGTGTAGAGGAGTTCATGTCATTGCCGGAATTGCAACAGAATCCTCTTGTACAGAGAGTTATAGAAATATTTGACACAGACGGTAATGGGGAAGTGGATTTTAAAGGTAATGTGCAGAGAGCTAGGATGTCATAAATAAATCTGAAACCATAGCCCATATTGGTCAACTGTTTGTTAGACTTACCCCGGTAGTCAAATCTTGAAAAATCTGTCAGTCATTCAGACTGACACCTTTAAATATTTGTCATTCCGAATCAGTTTCTGTCATTCCAACTTAATTATAACAGCAAAACACAATAAAAGTGAGTACCTTGTACATGTAGATGTTTTATTGTAATGTTTTAATATATCTTTATATTGCCTTCCTATTATGGTAATAAAATTATTACTGCATTTGAGAATTATTACTTCATCTCAGACACATTCAACAGCTTAGAGTTTTTAGCTCGTCTATTTTTTGAAAAAAAATTATGAGCTATTGTCATCACCTTGGCGTCGGCGTGCGGTTAAGTTTTGCATTTAGGTCCACTTTTCTCAGAAAGTATCAATGCTATTGCATTCAAACTTGGTACACTTACTTACTATCATGAGGGGACTGGGCAGGCAAAGTTAGATAACTCTGGCGTGCATTTTGACTGAATTATGTGCCCTTTTTATACTTAGAAAATTGAAAATTTTGGTTAACTTTTGCGTTTAGGTCCACTTTTTTCAGAAAGTATCAATGCGATTGCATTCAAACTTGGTACACTTACTTACTATCATGAGGGGACTGGGCAGGCAAAGTTAGATAACTCTGGCGTGCATTTTGACAGAATTATGTGCCCTTTTTATACTTAGAAAATTGAAAATTTTGGTTAAGTTTTGTGTTTAGGTCCATTTTATTCCTTAAGTATCAAAGCTATTGCTTTCATACTTGCAACACTTACTAACTATCGTAAGGGGACTGTGCAGGCAAAGTTATGTAACTCTGACTGGCATTTGGACGGAATTATGGGCCCTTTATACTTAGAAAATTGAAAGTTTGGTTAAGTTTTGTGTTTTGGTCCACTTTACCCCTAAAGTATTATAGATATTGCTTTCATACTTGGAACACTCGCAACCTATCATAAGGGTACAGTAAAAGGACAAGTTGCATAACTCTGGATGTCATTTTTTCGGAATTATGGCCCTTTTTTGACTTAGTAACTTTGAATATATGGTTAAATTTTTTGTTTCGATCCACTTTACTTCTTAAGTATCAAGGCTATTGCTTTCAAACTTCAAATACTTTCATGCTATCATGAGGTTACTTTACCTGGCAAGTTGAATTTTACCTTGACCCTTGAATGACCTTGACTCTCAAGGTCAAATTATTAAATTTCGCTAAAATTGCCATAACTTCTTTATTTATGATTAGATATGATTGATACTTTGACAAAACTACTCTTACCTGACATACAACAATAGACTCCACCCAAACCATCGCCCGTGCCCCCCCCTCTATTTTTTTTTTTTTTTAATATCATCTCACAAATAACCACCACACCCTCACACTATACCCCCGGTTAAAAAACAAAACTATGTATTTTGATTATTTTATGTTTGAAATACCATCCAACCATCGCACCCAAGAATCCCCCCCCCACCCCCCCCCGAACAATAGACTCCACCCAAACCATCGCCCGTGCCCCCCCCCCCTATTTTTTTTTTTTTTTTTTTTTTTTTAAGATCATCTCACAAATTACCACCACACACCCTCACACTATACCCACCCACCTCACCCCCCCCCCCCAATTTTTTTTTTGAAACGGTTAAAAAACACAAATATTTATTTTTATTATTTTATGTTTGAAATACCGTCCAACCCCCCCCCCCCCCCCCCCCTAATTTTTTTTTTTTTTTTTAAGATCATCTCACAAATTACCACCACACCCTCACACTATACCCACCCACCTCACCCCCCCCCCCCCCCCCAATTTTTTTTTGAAACGGTTAAAAAACACAAATATTTATTTTTATTATTTTATGTTTGAAATACCGTCCAACCCCCCCCCCCCCCCCCCCCCCTCAATTTTTTGTTTCGCATTTTTGGAAGATAATGTAATAAATGTCCACACCCCCACACAATGCACCGCTCTTCACTCCACCCCTCCCTCCTTTGTGATTGAAAATGAGAGTCCCTTCACCTTTAAAAAGAAAATAGATGAGCGGTCTGCACCCGCAAGGCGGTGCTCTTGTTATAATTTGCTATATCCAGACCAGGGTATCCACAAGTAAAATGCATGCAATAAAAGGTTTTTAGCACAGGAGTTTCATATGTAATTTAACATTAGGAGAAAATGTGAATTTTGGCATATATTCATATTTTTTGTTGTCCATCCCAAAGGGGCAGAAGGTGGGAACCAAAAATTAGCAGGGTACAGCTCCCTCCTATTACTCTCTAGAAATCTACCTTACCGTTTTTATTTATACTTCAATTCATGATATTTCACAAGTTTCATGTAGCAGTATTTATAACAATATTAAACGCTACAATTTTGGAAACAAAATCACCTGTTATCACAAGAATTCAGTCACTGTATTGTCTTCAAAGTGGAGGTATCTCAAGAAAACTAGTTGTGAAAAGCCTCGTATACTATTGGTAAAAGAAAAAGCATGGGTCATTTCACTATAAGGCCGCAGTGGCGGCCAAGAGGGACTCAGGCCATATATTTAAGCGTTTTTAGTTGCGTTTTGTGACAAACACGTTTGTTTCTCCAAAAGGGGAAATTGTATTATGTGTGCACAAGAAGAAACAGAAAAGGAACAAAACTTTTAACCGGCTTAATTGCTTATCATGTTTAATACATCTTAACTTTGTTTGTAAGGATAACCCCCTCTGCTTGTAATCTTTCAAATTCACCAGTAATATCTCAACTGATGCCCCTGGAGATTGTCTTTAATGCCGATTTTGAATAAAATGGTCTAATCTGCTTGTCAAAACAGTATATCTGAGTTCACTGTATGAAGACAGATTTAAACGCCAAGCTGTCTTCAAATGTGTTCTTACTCTGAAATGAGAAACAAACAGTTGTTTTTAAATGTTGATGTACTGCTAGATACTACAGGGCTTTTTTTCCTTCTGTGAGAATGGCCACAATTGTGGGAAATACGCGACTCAAATTTTCATAATTTTAAGAAGTTGGTGACTCAATTTTCACATTTTCAAGAAGTTTGCGACTCAAATTTTCACAATTTTAGAACGTTTGCAACTCATTTTTTCACAATTTTGAACAGTGTGCAACTCATTTTTTTTTCACAAAATGGGGGGGGGCCAAGGTCGCTTCACAAAAACAGGAAAAAAGCCCTGTACTACATGTAGCTTTGTCATCATTTGTCCATCCAAAGGTCCGTAGGTCCTGAAGCAGCTGTTTTGAACTACACTTTCAGCGATTTTCCTCCTTCTTTATAAAGTACCGGTAAACGGCACTTTCCCAATTACGAAAAAAATACAAATTTCCCAATTGCTGTCCTTAAACTCCCAATAAAAGGTAAAAAAAAAACAAAAAAAACTTATTTTTTTTTTTTTATATTTTTTTTTAAAGCGGGTATATACGATTTTGTCAAATATTTATAAATTTATATAAAATGTGTAAAAACTTATTATATATATATTTCACTATAAATTAAAATAAAAGTTAAGAAGAACATGTGTCGAAAAATGCGAAATAAGCCAGATATTTAATTCTGAAATTGAAAACGGCTGTACAGCCGAATTTGCCAGCATGTATACCATACATGTACGATGTGAATCTAAACTTAGTGTAACGGTTTATTTGAATTCCTGCAACGATATCTATTCATACGACACACAAACACTAACTCTGATCCTAATACAAAGACGAATGCTTCGGTTATTGTAGGAACATATTTACGTCACAATCGGCTTGGGGCGCTAATTTGTCTTTGCTGCATTTTATGAAATTCGGCTTTATTGTATAATTTTTCTTGCCCATTATATGTTATTGTAACATATTATATCAATATATTACAATTAAACACATATATAAAATCGTATATACCCGCTTTAAGCAACATTTAGTTAGTTTCCCTTTGCAGCTCTATAGCTTGAACCTAGGTTTATATAATATTGACAGCTTGAAAACACTTGGTTATCAATTTTAAAGTATTTCACGACTCGATTTTTCCCAATTTTGAGGTTTTCACAACTCGATTTTTCCCAATTGGACCGGTACGGGTACTTTTCCCAATTGGACAAGGAAAATCGCTGACTTTAACAACTGGATGGATCAGGTCAAAAGAGAAATTTTGAATTCTCAGTTGAAATACCTTAATGATTAGATGATTGTAAAAAAGGAAGTTTGGCTGCAATAAGCTTTGGCAGAATTATGGCCCTTTGTTTGATTTTCCAGTGTCGAATATATTTTTCTAAAATTGTATGTGTTGACCTCCTCTGATGGCTTGGGAGATTTTGCTCAAATTTTCACAGCTGAATGTGTACCTGATTGTTTTGTAAGAAATTCTAGACTTGGTCATTTGAGTAAAAAAATTTGGCCATTACTTTGCAACCATAGCAATTTGTTTAAAAGTCCATGTATAAGACTCTCTTATGAGTGGCCTAAGGCCCATGGGGCCTTTTAATTTATATATTGTTTACATAAATTAAACCTGCATTACTCAAGCTGGATATCTATTTGGTAGTGGAAATGAGTCTGCCAGATGAATGCACTCTCTAAGGGCTTTACAGTATGAACATTTACTGTCATATTATTTTATAATGTTAGCTGGAGGAAAATTAAATTACTTTGTACTTGTTATGGTAGTCCTTTATCTGTTCAACTTCAATTGAGTGTAGCGGCTATTAATGGTTATTATTAATATTGACTTGTTTTTTTCAGGATTTATATGTGTTTACATGTACAATTAAATCACTATTAGTGCTCCAGCTAGGCCTCAATGGAAGGTTGCCCCACCCTGCCTCTTTGAAGCCCCCGCCCTATCCTTCCGAGCCCTGGCCCTGCCCTTTTACTAACAAAAAAATAAATTATTAGCTCATCTTTTTTTTGAAAAAAAAATGAGCTATTGTCATCACCTTGGCGTCGGTGTCGGCGTCCGATTAAGTTTTGCGTTTAGGTACACTTTTCTCATAAAGTATCAATGCTATTGCATTCAAACTTGGTACACTATTTACTATCATGAGGGGACTGGGCAGGCAAAGTTAGATAATTCTGGCTTGCATTTTGACGGAATTTTGTGCCCTTTTTATACTTAGACAATTGAAAATTTTTGTTAAGTTTTGTGTTTAGGTCCATTTAATTCCTTAAGTATCAAAGCTATTGCTTTCATACTTGCAACACTTACTAATTATCATAAGGGGACTGTGCAGGCAAAGTTATGTATCTCTGACTTGCATTTTGACAGAATTATGTGCCCTTTTTATACTTAGAAAATTAAAAATTTGGTTAAGTTTTGTGTTTAAGTCCACTTTTTTCCTAAAGTATCAAAGCCATTGCTTTCATACTTGCAACACTTACTAACTATCGTAAGGGGACTGTGCAGGCAAAGTTATGTAACTCTGACTGGCATTTTGACAGAATAATGTGCCCTTTTTATACTTAGAAAATTGAAAATTTGGTCAAGTTTTGTGTTTAGGTCCACTTTTTTCCTAAAGTATCAAAGCCATTGCTTTCATACTTGCAACATTTACTAACTATTGTAAGGAGACTGTGCAGGCAAAGTTATGTAACTCTGACTGGCATTTTGACGGAATAATGTGCCCTTTTTATACTTAGAAAATTGAAAATTTGGTTAAGTTTTGTGTTAAGGTCCACTTTTTTCCTAAAGTATCAAAGCCATTGCTTTCATACTTGCAACACCTACTAACTATCGCAAGGGGACTGTGCAGGCAAAGTTATGTAACTCTGACTGGCATTTTGACAGAATTATGTGCCCTTTTTATACTTAAAAAATTGAAAATTTGGTTAAGTTTTGTGTTTAGGTCCACTTTTTTCCTAAAGTATCAAAGCCATTGTGTTCATACTTGCAACACTTACCTGTAATTAATGGCATAATTATTGCCCTTAGATTGTCCAAATTTTCATTATATTATACAAAATCCTTGTAAGCAAAGTTTGATGTTTGGGGGATCAACTCAAAATATAGGTCACCATTTCAAATCTTACAAAAACAAAAACACTCCCTACGCCAGGTACTAACTATCGTAAGGGGACTGTGCAGGCAAAGTTATGTAACTCCAGGGTTCGCCAAAACTTGAAAAATCTGTCAGTCATTCGGACTGACAGACTTGAATTTTGTGTCAGTCCGAATCAGTTTCTGTCAGTCCCACTGTCTGACTAAACTATAACAGCAAAACACAACAAAAGAGAGTACCTTTTTGATGTTTATTGGTTTTGATCACATTAAAATACAATAAAAACATGTCCAAAGTCGATATAATAAAACAATTATTATAATAATAATAAACCAGAGGTATTCTTTTTAGACTTCTTTTTGTCAAACTGTTACTTAGCCTGCACAGCTCTACAAATCCGTGTTCTTGAAAAGTTAGGGTGACATCCAATCAAGTTTGACTTAATTGCACACAACCATTCACACTACTTTGGATGACTTCAATTTCTGTTTATTAGCTGATTTCACAAGTTCTAAAACAACACCTATTGTTAAAATATTTTCTCTTAGCTGAGGTGGTTGATTTCCAGGTTCAATTAAATGAATGTCTTTCACACCTATTTCTTGATAGAAAGGCCTATGATAATAACCACCATTCATTCTTGTTGTCTGAAATAACACAACACATATTGCTACAAACTATGAACAACAAATCAAAACATAAATATCCCTATGTCCGAATTTTAAAATATCCGAAATATAGTACATCGGGTGAAAAATCTAATTTTGATTTCAGAAATTGTTGGTGTGTAAATTAAAATATATCCTTCCCAGAACAATATAATAATGAACTATTTAACAGAAATGCTCACAAATGCCTGTTGAAACAAGTTTTCATGCGGTTTTTGTTGTGGAGAAATTAAATGGAACAAATAAAATGGCGGACGCACTCGATTGCTTTTTTAACAAAGACCGTTGATTTTGAACTCGCATGTGATAGTCAATTCTAATCCAACTTTAAACATCAAAACATCAAAATGAAGGTAAGAAAAAAAGGATTTTGACAGAAGTTGAACAAAAAGCATTTACCTTCTATTAATCCAATAGTATATTATACACTTAGAGTGATCTTTTTGAAACCATTTTTCATCCGATTGTGTCGGTCAGTCGGACCGATTACCTTAAATCACTTGTCAGTCCTTAGAAAAATTTGCCGGTCAGGACCGGCGGACCGACGGTTTTGGCGAACCCTGTAACTCTGACTGGTATTTTGACGGAATTATGGGCCCTTTATACTTGAACATTTGGTTAAGTTTTGTGTTTACATGTAGGTCCACTTTACCCCTCAAGTATCATAGATATTGCTTTCATACTTGGAACAGGGTTTTCCCCAGGCCATTAAAATTTTCCGACCTGTGTGTTTTATCAGTAACTGCAATTACCCAATCTGGCGATTATTCAAAGTTTGCGAACGCCTGTCGTCTCAATCATTGATTTATTGCTAGGTTACATAATTAAGGTATCGTCAGGGGGCCTATTAACCGGCTCAATCAAGCTGACAGTCGTTACGGAGCTTTCAGTTTAAATACACAGATGCGCTTCAATAGGCGTCTTGATTTATTGCCCAATCAAGCAACCAAACATCCAGCAGCTTGTGTATTATAACATCCAAAATTTAGATAAGCGCGTGTCATCTGTCGAAACAATGATATTGTTAGTCACTAAGCACAACTAAGTAGCTTACACAGTTAAATCCCAGAGATGATCTCGGAAACCAAACTTGATTGAAAACAATGAAAATAACGACATTTATTTGCATAAGATGAGCTAAAATAGAAATGAAAACCAAAGAAACATACACAGACGACACAAAATATAATTGATTTTGACCTTTTAAATACAAACAAATAGTTAAAAAACACTTTCACTTTCCCGTGTTCAGAAAATGGCTTGTACATGTACATGTTGCGTGAACTCTAAATTTACATTCAGTTGTTTGGTCACTGTAATTGAACGAACATAAAACTACGCGCACAGATCACGTCAGGTGTTTTACGAAAGTTCAGTGGGGATACCCCTGCCACAATCAATGTCCATATGCACTTAAATATGTTTTCAATTTATGTTGCTTAATATTTAATTGATACTGCTTATATTTTGCAAACGTTCATCATCTATGTTATCATTTCTGTTATAAGATTGTAATGCAGGTCTGCAGCCAACAAGACGAATGCTGTATGAAGACACCCGATGCTTATTATTGAATTTCCCGTGTTGATATATTAGTATATTGAAATATTATTAGTGATGTCCGGTTAACCACCGTAAATAATATGTGTTTCTGTCATTAAAATTATTAATGTCCATCGCTATGATAAAGTTTGACAGTCATGTAATCGTTTATTTATTAACCTCACACACCCACAATCTCACGTTTGCATTCGCACCTTTGTGCACCCGTTTATACTTCTAATTGGCATGTTATTGACATGTTGATGTTACATCAATAAACGACCAATAACAGGGGTCAGGAAGCGAGAAAACTCCTAATATCTCAACTGTAAAAATAAATGCAACGTGTCAAGTTGCGAGTCAATAACTGAACTTGCTATTATACATATTTTGTTCTTTCATCTTTGTTGCACACATTACCGACACACACCGAACATAGTGAACGCGAGAAGTCAAACAAAAGACTTCGAGGAAGTTAGCATAATGTAAAAACAACAGTAAAAACACAATTACTCAGATAACACAACGTTTCTTTATATGTCCGATAATTGGGGGCACAGCATGCAAAGTTAAGTATCAGTGTGACAGAAACGTGGGCTTGGTGCTAAATCAGTCATTAATAGAATGTTCCCGATCGTTGCAGCAGCTTGACTTTGTGTATTTGTTATCAAAGGGAAGCAACTGCTATAACGACAGTTTTCTAACTTGGTTGTTGTTACCCTATCTTCGTCGTCTACCTGAAAGAGCTCGGAAAGGATGATATGACAGTTTTAATATCGGTAAAATAATGAGTGTTAAATACATGTAACTAAGATGCTCTTAATTTGGATACAACTTTAAAACAATGTAAACATTTATCCTAACCAATCACTTCATATCTGTTTTTCTTAGATTAATAACGCACCACAGAACGTCAATTGACACGTTATTTTTTTTTTTAAATCAACGTCGGGAGAGGATACCCCTCCGGCACCCACCCCTGATCGGCCCTGGGGCGCCTGAACAATTTCCTGTGGAAGGCACTGACTTGGATCACTCGCAAACTATCATACGGGGACAGTTAAAGGACAAGTTGCATAACTCTGGTTGTCATTTTTACCAAATAATGAGCCTTTTTTGACTTAGTAACTTTGAATATATGGTTACATTTTGTGTTTAGATTCACTTTACTTCTTAAGTATCAAGGCTATTGCTTTAAACTTTAAATACTTTCATGCTATCATGAGGGTACTGTACATGGCAAGTTGAATTTTACCTTGACCTTTGAATGACCTTGACTCTCAAGGTCAAATTATTTAATTTTGCTAAAATTGCCATGACTTCTTTATTTATGATTAGATTCGATTGATACTTTGACAAAACAACTTTTACCTGCCATACAACAATTGACTTCCGTCCAAACCATCCTCCCCCCCCCCCCCCCCCCCCCCCCCCCCCCCCCGAATCCCCCCTCAATCCCCCCATTATTTTTTTTTAAATTAAAGATCATCTAATAAATGACCACCACCCCCTCACACTATACCCTCACCCCAAATAAATATTTTTTTTTTATGCCCCCCAGTAGGGTGGCATATAGCAGTTGAACTGTCCGTCAGTATGTCAGTCAGTCTGTCTGTCAGTCCGAAAAAAACTTTAATATTGGCCATAACTTTTTCACTTTTTAAGATAGCAACTGGATATTTGGCATGCAAGGTCAAATGTCAAATTTATGGTGTCTGTCTGTCCGAAAACTTTTACATTGGCCATAACTTTTTCAATATTGAAGATAGCAACATGATATTTGGCATGCATGTGTATCTCATGGAGGTGAACATTTTGAGTGGTGAAAGGTGAAGGTGAAGGTCACCCTTCGAGGTCAAATGTCAAATATATAGCGTCTGTCCGTCCGAAAACTTTAACATTGGCCATAACTTTTTTAATATTGAAGATAGCAACTTGATATTTGGCATGCATGTGTATCTCATGAAGCTTCACATTTTGAGTGGTGGAAGTTCAAGGTCAAGGTCATCCTTCAAGGTCATCTGTCAAGGTCAAAAAAAATAAATAATTCAAAGCGGCAATCTCATGAAGCTGCACATTTTGAGTGGTGGAAGATCAAGGTCATCTTATAAGGTCAAGGTCATCCTTCAAGGTCAAAGGTCAAAAAATAAATTTAAAAAAATCAAAGCGGCATTATCATGAAAGTGCACATTTTAAGTGGTGGAAGTTCAAGGTAAAGGTCATTCTTCAAGGTCAAAGGTCCAAAAAGATCAAAGGGGCGTTATCATAAAGCTGCACATTTTGAGTGGTGTAGGTTCAAGGTCAAGGTCATTCTTCAAGGTCAAGTTCATCCTTCAAGGTCAAAGGTCAAACAAAATTTTAAAAATCAAAGCGGCATTATCATGAAGCTGCACATTTTGAATGGTGGAAGTTCAAGGTCAAGGTCATCCTTCAAGTTAAAAAAAAATTAAAAAATTCAAAGTGGCGTCCTCATGAAGCTGCACATTTTGAGTGGTGGAAGTTCAAGGTCAAGGTCATCCTTCAAGGTCAAAGGTTAAAAAAATTAATGAAAAATTCAAAGCTGCGTTCTCTTGAAGCTGCACATTTTGAGTGGTGGAAGTTCAAGGTCAAGGTCATTCTTCAAGGTCAAGGTCATCCTTCAAGGTCAAAGGTAAAAAAATTAATAATTTTAAAGCGGCGTTATCATGAAGCTGCACATTTTGAGTGGTGGAAGTTCAAGGTCATCCTTCAAGGTCAAGGTCATCCTTCAAGGTCAAAGGTAAAAAAAATAAATATTTCAAAGTAGCCTTCTCATAAAGCTGCACATTTTGAGTGGTGGAAGTTCAAGGTCAAGGTCATCCTTCAAGGTCAAAGGTAATTTTTTTTAATAATAATAATTTCAAAGCGGCGCAATAGGTGGCATTGTGTTTCTGACAAACACATCTCTTGTTTTTTTCAAACAGGGTTAAAAAACACAAATTATATATATTTTTATTATTTTATTTTGAAATACCGTCCAACCATCCCACCCAAGAATCCCCCCCCCCCCCCCACCACCAAAAAAAAATATTTATTTGTTTGCATTTTTTTGCATTTTTGGAAGATAATGTAATAAATGACCAAACCCCCACACTATACACCCCTCTCCACTCCACCCCTCCATCCTTTGTGATTGAAATTGAGATAGGTCCCTACACCTTTAAAAAGAAAAATAGATGAGCGGTCTGCAACAGCAAGGCGGTGCTCTTGTTTTTGTAATGCCCCCGGGTCGAAAAATCGGGGGCATATTGTTTTTGGCCTGTCTGTCTGTCATTCATTCATTGTGTGTGTCCCAAAACTTTAACCTTGGTTAAAGTTTGCAATAACTTTTCCATTATTGAAGATAGCAACTTGATATTTGGCATGCATGTGTATCTCATGGAGCTGCACATTTTGAGTGGTGAAAGGTCAAGGTCATCCTTCAAGGTCAAATATATGGCTTCAAAGCCGCGCAATAGGGGGCATTGTGTTTCTGACAAACATATCTTTTGTTTCGACATATTTTAATTTATAATTTCTAATTACATTGACTTTGTAATTAATTTATTCCTCATTGTAGGCATTTGATTTGCATGGTTTAATAATATTGGAAATAATATATTCTAACAATTATTCATAACATAAAAATTAATATGCAACAAGGAGCATTCTGGATACGACTGTGCATTTGAAAATACCCTTTTAACAAAATACTGCGTGTTGGAAGTGCCCTTTTAACAAAATAGCCCCCCCCGTGCCTTTTTAAATCCTAGCTGGAGCACTGCACTATATTTAGCTATGTGAAGGGGATTGCTGTTATCTATGTGTTTATATTAACGTTGCATCCTGTGTGGAATTAAACAATATTTATTGAATTGATGAAATTCAGAAACAAATGAATTTTTATAAGAATGGTTAGTTTATTTGCACACTTGCTTAAAGTTCACACATTGTAATTATAGTTAAAAGTTTGCTTGTATACCTTGTAGAATTTTCTTTTTATTTGTTTGCAAAAACTTATTAATTAATATAAATAAAAATGTTTGAATGATATGCACAAACTTTAAAAAAATGTTTGAATGTCTTGCCTCTCGTTTTTCATGTAGTATTTATTATACCTAAAGCATAGTTACAATTATGATTACATGTACAACTGCGTGGACTTAAGGTCATTAATATTTCAGCTGTATTTTTGTTTGACTGCCTATCGGCTCCAGTGTACACAAACACTGCAGTGAGACACCATACCAGCCTCACAGAGCTACGTGCGTGCATGCATTTTTCATGAGACTTTTGTTAATGTGTTGTTCTACTGACATCTAACAAACTGCAACAAAGCAGTCCAACAGCTGCCATCTGGGAATTGTAGGCTGACAGTTGTATTGCAGCTTTTCCTGCACACAGATGCATTATTTGAGTTTTTTTCGGGGGGGGGGGGGGGGGGGGTATTATTTGGATGTTATCCATTTACCCTTTTATCAGCTCTCACAGTTGCATGTATGAAGAGGTAACCAATATCACTCTATATGAACACCTTGAAAACATTGAAAAAACTTCAATACAATTTCAAGAAATGCAAGTCATCAACACGCATCATTAATACAGACTAGTCTGGCCTGGTGAATAAGACAATTAATAAATTGTAATCAAATGAGACTTACAAATATTGTATAAAGAAAAAATGTGTACTTGTCATACTTTGGATATATTGTAAGTTTCCTCAATTTACTGTTAAATGATGATTGGCCTTAAAAATCAATGCTTTCTCCCTGGTGGGGTATCATAAGGCACTAATATTGCAGCATTACAGGAACCTGCTAGTGCTTAGCTTAGAAGTACTGTGGTAACGTAACAGTACAGAATGTTAATAAATCTCCAAATATTGATTACTGAGACAATTGAAATCTATTGTGGCCTATTGTGGTGTAGGAGAACAATAATTCAATTGTGCCATGTGAAGAATCAATATGCCCATAATCACACCCACTAGCCTACAGTATGGAGAAAATTGCTTCTAATTGGGAATATTTCACCATGTTTGTTGCCGATCTTGCTAAATAGGCCATTTTGATTTCCGCTTCTGAAAATGTGATGTCCATCACTGGTACTATACCGCATTTGTTTTCACCATTAGGCATTTGCATTGTTAGTTTGTATTAAATGATAATTTTTATTATGGTTCAAATAAAAGCTGAAATGGAATGTAATCATTCCCCCTTTTAGAAGTTCATAGTTAATGGATAAAATGTGGGCTTTTGGTTATTCCAAAAAAACTTGATTTCAGTTGAATAGCAGTAGATAAATATGAGAGAATATTAAACTCATTGATTACAATTGTTTTGGCATGACAAATATATTTATGACTCTTCCCACATTGCTGTGATCTTAATGAATTTATGTCCCAAATGTCTTGAAAAATCTAGTATTTCTAGTATTGTTAACCCTTAAATGTTGCATCCATTGTATATGTTGAACAAGCATGCACGTTATGTATTCAGACTATCAGGTGTGTACTTTCCCATTTGCATTCAACATGTATGTGGAAAATTTACATACTTGTAAACTGATACAATGTACCTGAATGTGATCTGATGGGATCTTTTTCTGCATGGGTTGATATGTTTGTACAGGAGTGTCGGTATGAAGATCTTTAAGTATATTAAGTCAACGCATGAGATTGTGAACTGGCATCTTGCATTAAACTGACTTGGAACTTATATAATATTATATGATATTTTACACTATTTAACAAATTGTTGTTGGTAAAATAATTGTCACATTCCTCAGACAAGACTCTTTAAGATATATCATAAAATAATTACCTGTTAGAGGGCCAAAAGATAGCAGGATGTTGAGGCCCATCCATTTCCAAACACTGCTGTCCACTCCAGAATATATTAGCGTCATCATGCAAAAATAGGTCTTATTACATGCTGCCAGCGTACCTTCAGACAAGCCTACGCATTGGTGCACAGGAGTTAACCTGTGGCCTATAAGGTCATTAATGATGGTGTTCTTTCATTAGCAGACAGGGTAGCACTGGACCAGACTGCTGAACAATTACAGTTGCTACAGCACAATTATATTCACTATATCGCACGAGTTTAAAATATCTTCCAACATTCCATTGGGCTCTTACTACTGGTAAGACATGTATGACTGTTGGTGATAAATGTAGAGTTCCCATTTGCTCTACAAAACTGTGGAAATTTATAGTTTTATTGTTTTTATTTGGCTGAAGTATTATTGTACCAAATACAACTTTTGTAAAATAGTTACATGTATTTTATTGTTAAACAATTGCATTTATCATGCTTCAACTGGATCCAGAAGTTGATGGCTACAAAACTTCCCTTTTAACCACAAATTAACTTCATCCACTTCCATTTCTAAAATACTGCGATTTATTTTAACAAACATTTTGTGAATAACAACAGCTTTCATTCTGTATGCCATGTTATTGTGTGATACCCTGTGACATTGTGCATTTCAGAATTCATAGAAGGCGTGTCTCAATTTAGTGTGAAAGGCGACAAAGAAAGTAAACTACGTTGTAAGTATCACTGTATGTAAAATGTCTGCGGCAATTTGTGAATCGTTGTTTAGCCATGTTACCTTCTTTATTGCAGAGTTCATAGACGGTGTTTCGCAATTTAGTGTTAAGTGTAACAAAGAGTCAAAACTTAGGTGTAAGTATGCAACACCAGTGTGCGCTAAGCAGATTGGCATTTGTCTTTCATGTGACTGCAAAAGACCAGATCATTTCAAAAGATGCTGCTTCTTCAAATGATCATCTGTCACCATTTTTTGGCCTGCACAAAATAGATTAATTAATGTTTAAGATTTGGGTTGTGCTCACTGTTTTTGTATGCATTTGAAAACTATAACAGTTGTACGCAATCTTATAACACATAACAGTTCTACTGGGTGTCTAGAAAGTTTCCTTTTCTCATTTTTATATAATCAGTGAGATTGAAAAGGTACTCAGTGTAAGGTACTCAGTGGGTCGTTTAACCCTTTCCCCCATAAGAAGCAAACTGAAATTGGCCTTTGCAACCAGCATAAAACCAGAACAGCCTGCAAGTAACTCACAGTCTGTTCAGGTTTTATGCTGTTTGCTGCTCATCGGTATCTAAGGGTTTGAAATAAAACCTTTAAAATTTGAATCTAGTAAGAAAGGTCTTTGATTAAATTTAATCATTAGGTCATTTTAGTAAGTCTTTAGGTCTTTGTTACTAAATATTCTGGTCAGTAGTAACATGATGTGACATTTGCATAATCTGAAGGTGTATCTTTTTATTCAGGGTTAGTTTACAGTGTAGCATGCACGTCTCATCAGGAGTATGAATTTCAACGTGCAGCCAAATGTTTTCTTGTGAAAAATTATACGAGACTCTTGCAATTGCGGGAATTACTGCATAATTCATTTTAGATAATATTAAAATGAAGTTTAAAAACATCTCATTTCTATGGGATTCTTTTTTCACTTATTTGCATCTTGATGTTTAAAAAGTTAAAATTTAAAATAAAGAACCAATTCACTATTTTATTTACAAAATTGTGCACTAAAATATTCAAAATTAAGTATTCTCATGGAATGAAAATAATTGTTTCTTGAAATTTGTATTTCATGTATGATGACACTGCATTGATTTTAACTTATATTGAATAACTGAAGTACCAACAATAATTTTTAGTTATTTGTTTAAGTCTCTTTTTGCATTTCTAAGTTTTAAGGGGTGAGGGTGGGTGAGGGGGCTGTGATACTTATAAATCACTTCATAAATTGCTTTTGTATGTTTACTTAATGATTTGGCTGCCTTTAAAACTACTCAACAGTTACTCTGTTACAGGTTGGAATTCATACTAGACGCACATTTTTCATATTTGAGTCGGTCTGACAGAAAACCAGGCTTAATACATGTGCATAAAGTAATGTGTCAGATTAGCCTGTGAAGTCAGTACAGGATTATCAGCGATGACACTTTCCAACCAAACTGGATTTTGGTTTAAAATAGACTTCCTTTACACACACAAAAACTCATAAAAGCAGAAAGTGTGGCCCAATAAGTCTGTGCTAACTGCTTTGTGCAAATGCTTTAAGCATGGTTTTTCTATAGCTCGACTCATATGTTTAACATCAGGAATAGTTGACATTACGTTTCATGACACATTTCTATTGTCCCTTTTACTGCAACATGCTTATTGGCAACTTACAGCTGTAAATTGACTCGTGTATATGTAAAAACTTAACAAAAATTTGTTATAATGCTTGTAAAATGTTTATAGACATGGCTGCAGCTTTAATAAGTGTTGTAACATGCCAAGGGCAACTTGTCATCTTGGCATTCATGTTTTACTTTTCACGTTATCACATTATGGAGTTAAGTTTTCTAAAAGATGTCCTTTTCCTTGTCTAAGTCCTGGCTATCATGAAGTGGTGATTTGCTTTGATGTTCTTTACATTTTGGAGAAGTAGATAGTAGAAGTTTTTTCCTGTTTTTGCTTTGATGTTCACATCATAGCGGCCCAGTAGACGGTAGATGCTTAGGGGAATTTTGCAAATATTTTGTTTTGAAGTTTCCTAGAGTGTTTTTTGTTGTTTAGATATAAACAAGTGTCCTTCAGAGGTATTGGAATCCAAAAAGTATGTGTTGTTAAATTGTCAAAAATTTCATTTTTAGCTCATCTATTTAAAAAAAAAAAATTATGAGCTATTGTCATCACCTTTACATCGGCGTCGGTGTCAGCGTCGGCGTCCGGTTAAGTTTTGCGTTTAGGTCCACTTTTCTCATAAAGTGTTAATGCTATTGCATTCAAACTTGGTACACTTACTTACTATCATGAGGGGACTGGGCAGGCAAAGTTAGATAACTGGCTTGCATTTTGACAGAATGATGTGCCCTTTTTATACGCCCGTATAAAATACGGGACGTATTATGTGAAACCCCTTGGCGGCGGGCGGCGGGCGGCGGGCGGCGGGCGGAAGGCATCACTTTGTCCGGACTCTAATTCAAATTGTATTCATCCGATCTTCACCAAACTTGGTCAGCAGTTGCATCTAGTTGATATCTAGGCCAAGTTCGAATATGGGTCATGCCGGGTCAAAAACTAGGTCATAGGGTCAATAAGTGCATTTTCAAAGGGGCCACTTTGTCCGGACTCTATTTCAAATTGTATTCATCCGATCTTCACCAAACTTGGTCAGCAGTTGCATCTAGTTGATATATAGGCCAAGTTCGAATATGGGTCATGCCGGGTCAAAAACTAGGTCATAGGGTCAATTAGTGCATTTTCAACGGCGCCACTTTGTCCGGACTCTAATTCAAATTGTATTCATCCGATCTTCACCAAACTTGGTCAGTAGTTGCATCTAGTTGATATCTAGGTCAAGTTCGAATATGGGTCATGCCGGGTCAAAAACTAGGTCACAAGGTTACTTAGTGCATTTCAAGCATTTAGCATGGTGTCCGCTCTCTAATTGAAGTAGTTTGCATCTGATCATCACCTAATTTGGTCAGAAGTTGAGTCTAGATGATATGTAGATCAAATTCGAATATGGGTCATGCCGGGTCAAAAACGAGGTCACGATCGGACACATAATGAATTTCAAGCATTTAGCATGGTGCCCGCTCTCTAATTGAAGTAGTTTTCATTTGATCTTCACCAAATTTAGTCAGATGTTACATCTAAATGATATCTAGGTCAAGTTCAAATATGGGTCATGCCGGGTCAATAACTAGGTCTCGAGGTCACTTAGTGCATTTCAAGCATTAAGCATGGTGTCCAAAACCTCCGAACGGGCGTATCTTGTGACAGTTTGGCACTCTTGTTATACTTATAAAATTGAAAGTTTTGTGTTTAGGTCCTTTTTCAGCTCATCAATTTTTTGAAAAAAAATTATGAGCTATTGTCATCACCTTGGCCTCAGTGTAGGCCTAGGCGTCGGCCCCCGGTTAAGTTTTGCGTTTAGGTACACTTTTCTCATAAAGTATCAATGCTATTGCATTCAAACTTGGTACACTTACTTACTATCATGAGGGGACTGGGCGGGAAAAGTTAGATAATTCTGGCTTGCATTTTGACAGAATTATGTGCCCTTTTTATACTTAGAAAATTGAAAAGTTTGGTTAAGTTTTGTGTTTAGGTCCATTTTTAGCTCGTCTATTTAAAAAAAAAAAATTATGAGCTATTGTCATCACCTTGGCGTAGGCGTCCGGTTAAGTTTTGCGTTTAGGTCCACTTTTCTCTGAAAGTATCAATGCTATTGCATTCAAACTTGGTACACTTACTTACAATCATGAGGGGACTGGGCAGGCAAAGTAAGATAACTCTGGCTTGCATTTTGACTGAATTATGTGCCCTTTTTATACTTAGAAAATTGAAAATTTTGGTTAAGTTTTGCGTTTAGGTCCACTTTTTTCAGAAAGTATCAATGCTATTGCATTCAAACTTGGTACACTTACTTACTATCATGAGGGGACTGGGCAGGCAAAGTTAGATAACTCTGGCGTGCGTTTTGACATAATTATGTGCCCTTTTTATATTTAGAAAATTGAAAATTTTGGTTAAGTTTTGCGTTAAGGTCCACTTTTTTCAGAAAGTATCAATGCTATTGCATTCAAACTTGGTACACTTACTTGCTATCATGAGGGGACTGGGCAGGCAAAGTTAGATAACTCTGGCGTGCATTTTGACATAATTATGTGCCCTTTTTATACTTAGAAAATTGAAAATTTTGGTTAAGTTTTGTGTTTACGTCCACTTTATTCCTACAGTATCAAAGCTATTGCTTTCATACTTGCAACACTTATTAACTATCATAAGGGGACTGTGCAGGCAAAGTTATGTAACTCTGACTGGCATTTGGACGGAATTATGGGCCCTTTAAACTTAGAAAATTGAAAATTTGGTTAAGTTTTGTGTTTTGGTCCACTTTACCCTAAATTATCATAGATATTGCTTTCATACTTGGAACACTCGCAAACTATCATAAGGGTACAGTAAAAGAACAAGTTGCATAACTCTGGATGTCATTTTTATGGAATTATGGCCCTTTCTTGACTTAGTAACTTTGAATATATGGTTAAATTTTGTGTTTCCATCCACTTTACTTCTTAAGTATCAAGGCTATTGCTTTCAAACTTCAAATACTTTCATGCTATCATGAGGTTACTGTACCTGGCAAGTTGAATTTTACCTTGACCTTTGAATGACCTTGACTCTTAAGGTAAAATTATTAAATTTTGCTTAAATTGCCATAAATTCTTTATTTATGATTAGATTTGATTGATACTTTGACAAAACTACTCTTACCTGACATACCACAATAGACTCCACCCAAACCATCCCCGGTGCCCCCCCCCCCCTGAATCCCCCTCCTATTTTTTTTTTTTTTTTATATCATCTCACAAATGACCACCACACCCTCACACTATACCCCCCCCCCCCACCCCCACAATTTTTTTTTTAAAACGGTTAAACAACACAACTATTTATTTTTTATTATTTTATGTTTGAAATACCCTCCAACCACCGCACCCAAGAACCCCCAACCCACCCCCTTCCCCCCACGAATCCCCCCCCCCCTAAATATATATATATATATTTTTTTTTTAAGATCGTCTCACAAATTACCACCACACCCTCACACTATATCCCCCCACCTCATCCCCCCCCCCCCAATTTTTTTTTTTAAACGGTTAAAAAACACAAATATTTATTTTTATTATTTTATGTTTGAAATACCGTCCAACCATCGCACCAAAGAATCCCCCCCCCCCACACCCGCTGACCCTCCCCCCCCCATTTTTTTTGCATTTTTGGAAGATAATGTAATAAATGTCCACACCCCCACACTATACACCCCTCTTCACTCCACCCCTCCCTCCTTTGTGATTGAAAATGAGAGTCCCTTCACCTTTAAAAAGAAAATAGATGAGCGGTCTGCACCCGCAAGGCGGTGCTCTTGTATTCCTTAAGTATCAAAGCTATTGCTTTCATACTTGCAAAACTTACTAACTATCATAAGGGGACTGTGCAGGCAAAGTTATGTAACTCTGACTGGCATTTTGACAGAATTATGTGCCCTTTTTATACTTAAAAAAATTGAAAAATTTGGTTAAGTTTTGTGTTTAGGTCCACTTTTTTCCTAAAGTATCAAAGCCATTGATTTCATACTTGCAACACTTACTAACCATCGTAAGGGGACTGTGCATGCAAAGTTGTGTAACTCTGACTGGCATTTTGACAGAATTATGGGCCCTTTATACTTGAAAAATTTGGTTAAGTTTTGTGTTTGGTCCACTTTACCCCTAAAGTATCATAGATATTGCTTTCATACTTGGAACACTCACAAACTATCATAAGGGAACAGTAAAGGGCAAGTTGCATAACTCTGGTTGTCATTTTTACGGAATTATGGCCCTTTTTTGACTTAGTAACCCCCCCCCCCCCCCCCAAATCCCCCTCTCCCGAATCCCCCCCTCATTCCTCCCCATTATTTTTTTTAAAATTAAAGATCATCTTATAACTGACCACCACACCGTCACACTATACCCCCCCCCCACCCCCACCCACCCCTACCCCAAAAAAATATTTTTTATGTCCCCGGTAGGGTGGCATATAGCAGTTGTACTGTCTGTCAGTATGTCAGTCAGTCTGTCTGTCATTTAGAAAACAACTTTAACATTGGCCATAACTTTTTCACTTTTTAAGATGGCAATTTGATATTTAGCATGCATGTGTATCTCATGGAGCTGCACATTTTGAGTGGTGAAAGGTCAAGGTCATCCTTCAAGGTCAAATGTCAAATGTATGGTGTCTGTCCGTCCGAAAACTTTAACATTGGCCATAACTTTTTCAATATTGAAGATAGCAACTTGATATTTGACATGCATGTGAATCTCATGGAGCTGAACATTTTGAGTGGTGAAAGGTTAAGGTGAAGGTCATCCTTCAAGGTCAAATGTCAAATATATGGCGTCCGTCTGTCCGAAAACTTTAACATTGGCCATAACTTTTTTAATATTGAAGATAGCAACTTGATATTTGGCATGCATGTGTATCTCATGAAGCTGCACATTTTGAGTGGTGGAAGTTCAAGGTCAAGGTCATCCTTCAAGGTCATCCTTCAAGGTTAAAAAAAAAAAAATCAAAGCGGCGTTCTCATGAAGCTGCACATTTTGAGTGGTGGAAGTTCAAGGTCATCCTTCAAGGTCAAGGTCATCCTTAAAGGTCAAAGGGTTAAAAAAAAAAAATTCAAAGCAGCGTTATCATGAAGCTGCACATTTTGAGTGGTGGAAGTTTAAGGTCAAGGTCATCCTTCAAGGTCAAGGTCATCCTTCAAGGTCAAAGGTAAAAAAAATAATATTTCAAAGCGGCGTTCTCATAAAGCTGCACATTTTGAGCGGTTGAAGTTCATGGTCAAGGTCATCCTTCAAGGTCAAAGGTAAAAACAACAACAACAAAAAATATTCAAAGCGGCGCAATAGGGGGCATTGTGTTTCTGACAAACACATCTCTTGTTTTTTTCAAACATGGTTACAAAACACAAATATTTATTTTTATTATTTTATTTTTGAAATACTGTCCAACCATCCCACCCAAGAATCCCCCCCCAAAAAAAAATTATTTTTTTTTTGCATTTTTGGAAGATAATGTAATACATGACCACACCCCCACACTATACACCCCTCTCCACTCCACCCCTCCCTCCTTTGTGATTGAAATTGAGATAGGTCCCTACACCTTTAAAAAGAAAAATAGATGAGCGGTCTGCACCCTCAAGGCGGTGCTCTTGTTTTAATTAGATTGGTAGTTATTATACATCATACATGTATATGGTTACTTATTTATTTAAAAACTTTGCTTTGGCAATTGCTAAACATACCCCATGATCTTACTTAAGCTGTTTCAATGCTTATTAGCATCTTGGTTTTCATAAGAGATTGCTTTAATGGAGTAGATAGAAATTTATTTTCTTCCTTAGTTTAAAAAAAAGGAAAAATGCTTTGATAATAACCTGAATCAAGAATAGAATAAAAATTGGGTACATTTACTGCAATACAATTTTATGGTTGTGTTTACTTGTCAAGCGTGTCAAATAATAAGTAATACACTAGAAAAATATAAATGTTATTTCCACAAAAACCTTTGTGAACCATGAAAATACCTTGAAGTTTTGACTGATAAAGTTTTTCTTGCAATATGCATAGTTGCAAAATCGCATCATAGGACCATGTACCATCTGCATTTATTATCGACCATGTTCATATCTAAATGCGTCTTGTAACACGAACCTTGCTCCATCCATGTTCCATTAATTCAGCAATGTTTGAACTTTTAATGTGAATTGTACAATGCTTCTTTGTACATATCATGTCATGTTTAAGTTAAGCAGCATTGTTTGAACTTCTAATATGAATTATGCCCTTCTCCTCTTTTAATATAGCCAAATTCATTAGGAAGAATATTTGGTCTTGATATTCCATTTGCATACCTTTCTATATACCTTCCACCTATTTTCATGTACATTATCCCTTTCTTGTCCCATATTTTCATTTACAAAGTCCACTATTGAATTTGCTTTCTACACATTTCCTATCACATCATTTTGTCTTTAGTCCTGAATAATGAATTTTGGTTGAACATTTTATTTTCAAATGACCCCTTTAAAACATGAAGCTCTTATTAAAATGACCTTTTTTCTTAAATTTTCTGTCTTTATTTCTGATTTCTTAAATTCCATAATTTGAAAGATTCCCTCTTCAGTCCATCTCTTTAAAAGAAAGTTAAAGTCCTCATGATTATAAATGAATGCTGTTATTAGCTCTGCTGTTTTCGGAGAAAACCCGAAGTATTGTCATAGCCAGCTGTTCGTGTCCGCCGTCCGTGTCAAGGTTTGTAAAGGTTTTTAACATTGGCTCTAAAATCAAAGTCCTTCCACCTACAACTTTGAAACTTCATATGTAGATGCACCTTGATGAGTTCTACACGCCACACCAATTTTTGGGTTACGAGGTCAAAGGTCAAGGTTTATGTGACCTCTAAAAAAAATAATCTGACAAGCTTTCGCAGCTGAGCGTGGCACCCGTTTTGCGGTGCTCTTGTTTTAATACTCTGGTTATTTAATCTATGAGTTGTTCATAAATTGTGTGCAGCTTTTTCACTTAACATGTGCTACAGCATGCTTGTTTCTTTTTCAGAATTTCTTGTTGTTAAAATAATGGCATGTAAAGCACAGCAGCAGTCACAATTAGTTTTTCATAGCTTGTGCACCACTTTAACTTTTTTGACATAAATTATTAGTCTGTTATTGTTACTTTGTAATTTCTTCTTTAAATTACATTAAAATCTGTTTGTAAACTTTTTATATGAAACCAGTTATTATTAATGTGAGCATTTTGTACTTAAAAATAATGATTTATAATAAGTATAAAACTTATTAATTTCTGAATATAAATTAATCCATTTTTTGTCTTTGTTGAAAATTGACCAGAAATTAAATAAGAAGTATTGTTTGTAAGTTGTAAGTTAGTATTTGTTAGATTGATAATGTTATGAATTGTATAAGGTTTGACAAAAACCTTACTTGATTATAGTAGCCCATTGTGTTTTTAATAATGTTTTGAAGTTGTGTTGATTCTGAGCCACACAAAATACTGCTAATAATAAATAGGTATAGCTTTTTACGTCCCCCCACCACTATAGTGGGGAACATATTGTTTTGGTTTGTTATGCTGCTCCAAAAAAATTTGGGGGGAGCATATAGTCGCCGCTTCGTCTGTCCGTCCGTCCGTGTGTCAGTGTGTCTGTCCGTGCACAATTTTTGTCCGGGCTATTTCTCAGCAACTAATGACCGTTATTCAGTGAAACTTTATGGGTAGCTTCACTACCAAGAGGAGATGTGCATATTTTCAGCGGGTTCTGGTCGGATGATTTTTCACAGAGTTATGGCCCTTTGAAATTTTCCATAAACTGTACATATAGTGCAATTCTTGTCTGGGCTATTTCTCAGCAACTAATGACCGGAATTCAATGAAACTTTATGGGAAGCTTCACTACCAAGAGGAGATGTGCATATTATCAGCGGGTTCTGGTCGGATGATTTTTCACAGAGTTATGGCCCTTTGAAATTTTATAGAAAAAAATTATTGTCCCCCCAACTACTGTGCCCTCAAGACGTTTCCTTTTATCTGAATATATAGTGCCATATAGTGACAAAAAAAACCTTTGGGGAGCATCACCCGTCTATGACGGTTTCTTGTTTGTTTGTTTGGCCCAACTTTAACATTTGCCATAACTTTTGCAATAATGAAGATAGCAGTTTCTTATTTGGCATGCATGTGTATCTCATGGAGCTGCACATTTTGAGTGGTGAAAGGTCAAGGTCATCCTTCAAGGTCAAAGGTCAAGTATATGGGTCAAAATCGCTCATTTAATGTTCACTTACGCAATATTGAAGCTAGCAACTTGATATTTGGCATGCATGTGTATCTCATGGAGCTGCACATTTTGAGTGGTGAAATGTCAAGGTCATCCTTCAAGGTCAAAGGTCATATATATGGGAACATAGTGTTTCACAAACACATCGCTTGTTTTGTTGGCAGTTTAAAAAATGCATATAATTTTGAGATTTGTGGACATCATAAATTGTATAATATGAAAACAATATAAAATATTGTAAGAAGCTCATTTGTTGACAATAATAAATAATGTAGTGTGTGTCTTCAACTTAAGGCTTATTACATTTTAGAGCCCCATTTGTGTCTCAACCTTGTTACCAATGTATAATATATAATAATTAAATCTTTAAGAAACTAGCTTTGAATATTTATCCTGGCATTATGTTGTAATCAGTGTCAAATGTGTTAAAATCAAGGTCATCAGGTCAAATTTTCGACAAATTTGTAAACACTATACGAGTCATTTCTGATCTTGATGAGACATAGACTCAGGCTGAATGTTTGTATTAATATATCTAGACAAACATTTTAATTTCAAATTTAAATTGGGTCCCATAAATTAAAATTAAGAGAACAGGGTCAATTTTCAATAATTGTTTTACCACTTGAAGTCACGGTAGTGCTTTAAGACTATCATGAAGCTCTTGTTTTCAAATGCTTTAAAAATAAAAATTATGCCAAAATTGACTGCGATACAGGATATTTCATGAGAAATGTAATGTTTTTGCAATAGACCTAAATAGATTAATTAAATGAAAAGAATTGCAACACAATTGATGAATGCTTTTCCATTTCATTTTTTAGTATGATTTATGATATTAATCATGATATACACTGTATAATTCAAATTTCCTGAAAATTTTCCCTTTTACTATTCAATATCCCTTTTAATAGGGTCCACCCCCTTAGCAATGGCTGACTGTATGCTTTTGATATGCTCTAATTCAAAATAACACACTGGACCAAAATTAAATAAAAACAGTTTTCTTTTGTATTAACTTCATTTGTAAGACTTTCATATCAATAAATAAATTGTATACTTTAGCTAATGAGCATCAGTCTGCCCATTTTCAATATGAATTTTCCCCCCAAAGCTTTGTTTATGCCCCGGGATCAAAAGATCGGAGGCATATTGTTTTGGGCCTGTCTGTCTGTCTGTCATTGTATGTGTGTGTCCTAAAACTTTAGCCTTTGTTGAAGTTTGGTCATAACTTTTTGAATATTGCAGATAGCAACTTGATATTTTGCATGCATGTGTATCTCATGAAGCTGCACATTTTTAGTGGTGAAATGTCAAGGTCATCCTTTAAGGTCAAGGTCATCCTTCAAGGTCAAAAGTCAACAAATACAATACAAGGGAAGTAATAAGCTTTAAAAGGGAGATAATTTCTAAACCTGCCAAATGATGTATTGAAATAATATTTCAAAGCGGCGCAATAGGGGGCATTGTGTTTCTGACAAACACATCTCTTGTTGTCATTTAGAATTGATTGTGTTGTTATGAAGAAGCCCCGTCTTTATTGGTTCCATTTGGTTGAAAGTCATGGCTGTTTGGGGGCTTGGGCAGTGTTCCCTATATTTCTTTAGTGAAACCTTGTCTACACTGTAGATGTTACATTTTGTTTTCAATCTGAATAAAACTTTATCAGAACATTTGTTCTTATGATATATTGTCTGGGTTTAGTTTAAACCTATTTATTTTAGCTTGATTGTATAGAAAGCCTAAGGCTTATTTGAAACGCTCTCGAGTCCATTTCCTGGGCCTAGAACCAGTACTTGGTGTCATTGGGGTAGATCTAAAGAACGCTGCCACAGTGGGGATCCAACCTGTGACCAGGAGGTTGCTAGGCAGACACCATATCCTCTACACCACAGCGACCTTGAAAATTGGTGGAAAAATGGCTGCGGGGGGGGGGGGGGGGCTTGTCAGATTTCTTGATATTGCAATAGTGAAACCTTGTGAAGACTTCAGATGGCTCATGATTTTCCCAATTAGCATACTACTTTAAAAAGCAAGGGAAATCGCCACATGAATTACACAAACATAGAATAAGCTGCTTAGAAATGTTAAGTTCCTTTGAGTCTTAGGAGTGACCTAGTGCCAGTTGACCTCTTGTTATCATGTTATCATTGACCTCTTCTCTCCTGTATTAATGAATAAACTTGCATAATTTGGCATTGAATTGTAAGTGCATGCAATGTTGAGTTTACTGTTAAATGTGTTAACTTTTAAACATGATATTAATTTTAATAAAATTTAAACACCATAACAATTTTTATAAATCAAATATAAGATAAACATACAAAGGCATTAGAATTGGTTTCTGATTTCCTAGAAGATTTGGGCAAACACTAAAAGCATTGTGAGAAAAAATGCATTTACCGTTCACCAGAATTCAATATGAACTAGTTTTGGAGACCCATTTCCCTTGAGGACAACACAAATATCAGAAATGTGTTCGCTCATTGATTTTTCTTTGTAAATGACTGTATGGCGGAACAGTGTAGAAATGTGTCAAGGGGAATAAAACTGGTAATTCTAAAGTGAGAATAAGAGAGTATCTAGTACAGCTAGTCCTAGTTCAGAATTATGATTTAAATGAAAGATTCCATGTGACACGTTGTTTTAGGTTAATTTATTTTAATCTAACCAAGCCGTTTAATTCAGTTGGTAGAGCGTTCAATTACAGATCCATGGATATTGGTTAAACGCGTAGCCAGGCCTCAAAACAGTGTTACTTAGTCAAGAAATTATGTTTTCGGCCATTTTCCCCCTACCTTTGATTTAAGTGAGGCAGATATCAGGTACTGACATTATAAGTATGAGCACTCAGTACGGGTTTACTAGCTTACCCATGACAAATAATAGCAGGCTAACTGACATGATTATATGAGCGGCGTTCTGAGAAAACTGGGCATAATGCATGTGCGTCAAGTGTTGTCCCAGATTAGCCTGTGCAGTCTGCACAGGCTAATCAGGGACGACACTTTCCGCTTTTATGACATTTTTTCATTTAAATGAAGTTTCTTCTCAACAAAAAAATCCAATTTAGGTGGAAAGTGTCGACCCTGATTAGCCTGTGTGGACTGCACAGGCTAATATGGGACGGCACTTAACGCATATGCATTTTGCGCAGTTTTCTCAGAATGCGACTCATATGATTGAAATTCTGTTTAGGACAGGGAAAGTCCCTTATAAACAAGCAGCCATTGCCTTCACTGATTTCTCAACTCTTCTCCACAAGTCTTTTAATTGCTTATAATAATAATATTAGACTTGTCATTGTTTATTAGGTAATTGTTAGCGAATTGTTTGCCAGGATGTTTGAATAGCAATATATCTTTATGACATACTGGTGTTGTTTTTTTTAAAATAAACAATGATAATAAGACAATTTAGAAATTTGTACTTGTAATATACATGTCTTTTACTGATTTGCATTCCAGATCGCAACATATAACTTTAAAGTAAATTTTTGTCCGGAGCATAACTCTAGATATACTGAAGGGATTTACTTGAAATATAAACAGATGGCAACTAGGAGAAGTGCAGTGACCAAGAACCACAACTCTATCTACCTTAGTTTTTGAATTATCTCCCCTTTTATATAATTTTAAGTAAATTTTTGTCCGGAGCATAACTCTAAATCTACTGAAGGGATTTACTTTAAACTTGAAATATAAACAGATGGCAACTAGGCGAAGTGCAGTGACCAAGAACCACAGCTCTAATTACCTTAGTTATTGAATTATTTCCCCTTTTATATAATTTTAAAGTTAATTTTTGTCCGGAGCATAACTCAAAATCAACTGAAGGGATTTACTTGAAACTTAAACATATGGCAAGTAGGAAAAGTGCAGTGACTAAGAACCATAACTCTATCTACCTTAGTTTTTGAATTATCTCCCCTTTTATATAACTTTAAAGTAAATTTTGTCCGGAGCATAACTCTAAATCTACTGAAGGGATTTACTTGAAAATTGAAATATAAACATATGGCAACTAGGAGAAGTGCAGTGACCAAGAACCATAACTCTATCTACCTTAGTTTTTGAATTATCTCCCTTTTATATAATTTTAAAGTACATTTTTGTCCGGAGCATAAGTCTAAATCTACTGAAGGGATTTACTTGAAACTTGAAATATGAACAGATGGCAACCAGGAGAAGTGCAGTGACCAAGAACCACAACTTTATCTACCTTAGTTTTAATTATTTCCCTTTTATATAATTTTAAAGTAAACTTTTGTCCGGAGCATAACTTAAAATCTACTGAAGGAATTTACTTGAAACTTGAAATATAAACAGATGGCAAGTAGGAAAAGTGCAGTGACTAAGAACCATAACTCTATCTACCTTAGTTTTTGAATTATCTCCCCTTTTATATAAGTTTAAAGTAAATTTTGTCCGGAGCATAACTCTAAATCTACTGAAGGGATTTACTTGAAACTTGAAATATAAACATATGGCAACTAGGAGAAGTGCATTGACCAAGAACCATAACTATATCTACCTTAGTTTTTGAATTGTCTCCCCTTTTATATAATTTTAAAGTAAATTTTTAGTCCGGAGCATAACTCTAAATCTACTGAAGGGATTTACTTTAAACTTGAAACTTAAACAGTTGGCAAGTAGGAGAAGTGCAGTGACTAAGAACCATAACTCTATCTACCTTAGTTTTTGAATTATATCCCTTTATTATGCCCCCCTTCGAAGAAGAGGGGGTATATTGCTTTGCTCATGTCGGTCTGTCGGTCGGTCTGTCGGTCCGTCCACCAGGTGGTTGTCAGACGATAACTCAAGAACGCTTGGGCCTAGAATCATGAAACTTCATAGGTACATTGATCATGACTCGCAGATGACCTTTAATGATTTTGAGGTCACTAGGTCAAAGGTCAAGGTCACGGTGACCCGAAATAGTAAAATGGTTTCCGGATGATAACTCAAGAACGCTTAGGCCTAGGATCATGAAACTTGATAGGTAGATTGATCATGACTCGCAGATGACCCCTTTTGAGTTTCAGGTCACTAGGTCAAAGGTTAAGGTCACAGTGACCCGAAATAGTAAAATGGTTTTCGGATGATAACTCAAGAACGCTTAGGCCTAGGATCATGAAGCTTGATAGGTAGATTGATCAGGACTCGCAGATGACCTCTATTGATTTTGAGGTCACTAGGTCAAAGGTCAAGGTCACAGTGACCCGAAATAGTAAAATGGTTTCCGGATGATAACTCAAGAACGCTTAGGCCTAGGATCATGAAACTTGATAGGTAGATTGATCATGACTCGCAGATGACCCCTATTGATTTTCAGGTCACTAGGTCAAAGGTCAAGGTCACGATGACCCGAAATAGTAAAATGGTTTCCGGATGATAACTGAAGAACGCTTATTCCTAGGATCATGAAACTTGATAGGTAGAATGATCATGACTCGCAGATGACCCCTATTGATTTTCAGGTCACTAGGTCAAAGGTCAAGGCCACGGTGACCGGAAATAGTAAAATGGTGTCCGGATGATAACTCAAGAATGCTTATGGCTAGGATCATGAAACTTCATAGGTACATTGATCATGACTGGCAGATGACCCCTATTGATTTTCAGGTCACTAGGTCAAAGGTCAAGGTCACAGTGACAAAAAACATATTCACACAATGGCTCTCACTACAACGGAGAGCCCATATGGGGGGCATGCATGTTTTACAAACAGCCCTTGTTTAATTTCAAAGTAAATTTTTGTCCGGAGCATAATGAATTATCTCCCTTTATTTGTTTTTACAAATACTATTCTACTCTCTAAAACAAATGTTGTCATACAAGCAAATGCATTTCGGCAGGGATTTGGCACTACTGTGACAAGCTCTTTTTTGATAAGGGTATGGCTGGAAACTGGAAACAAGAAGGTGATTTTGAGCTTGCATGGAGTCCTAGTTTGTATTTGGGTAAGGTCAAGGTCACCAGTGTTTTTCAGCTCACCTGAGCACAACATGCTCATGGTGAGCTTTTGTGATTGCCTTTTGTCCGTCGTCCGTCGTGCGTCGTCAACATTTGCCTTGTGAACACTCCAGAAGCCACATAAATTGTCCGATCTTCATGAAATTTGGTCAGAACATTGGTCTCAATTATATATTGGATGATTACGAAAATGGTTACATTTGCTTTTAAAACATGGCTGCCAAGGGGCGGGGCATTTTTCCTTATATGGCTATAGTAAAATCTTGTGAACACTCTAGAGGCCACAGTTATTGTCTGATCTTCATGAAGCTTGGTCAGAAGATTCATCCCAATAATATCTTGGACGAGTTCGAAAATGATGCCGGTTGGTTGAAAAAAATGGCCGCCAGGGGGCGGGGCATTTTTCCTTATATGACTATAGTAAAACATTGTTAACACTCTAGAGGCCACATTTATTTTCCGATCTTCATGAAATTTGGTCAGAAGATTTGTCCCAATGATATCTAGGATGAGTTCAAAAATGGTAACCTTTGCTTGAAAAACATGGCTGCCAAGGGGTGGGGCCTTTCATTACATGTACATGTATATGGCTATATATGACTATAGTAAAATCTTGTTATCACTCTAGAGGCAACATTTATTGTCCAATCTTCATGAAACTTGGTCAGAAGATTCATCACAATAATATCTTGGACGAGTTCAAAATGATGCTGGTTGGTCGAAAAACATGGCCACCAGGGGGTGGGGCATTTTTCCTTATATGGCTATAGTAAAACATTGTTAACACTCTAGAGGCCACATTTATTTTCCAAACTTCATGAAACTTAGTCAGAAGATTTATCCCAATGATATCTTGGATGAGATTGAGAATCGTAACCTTTGCTTGAAAAACATGGCTGCCAAGGGGCGGGGCATTTTTCCTTATTTGGCTATAGTACAATCTTGTTAACACTAGAGGCCACATTTATTGTCCAATCTTCATGAAACTTGGTCAGAAGATTCATCCCGATAATATCTTGGACGAGTTCAAATATTATCCCGGTTGGTTGAAAAACATGGCTGCCAGGGGGCGGGGCATTTTTCCTTATTTGGCTATAGCAAAACCTTGTTAACACTAGAGGCCACATTTATTTTCTGATTTTCATGAAACTTGGTCAGAAGATTTGTCCTAATAATCTCTTGTTATCTCAGGTGAGCGACTTTGGGCCTTTCATGCCCTCTTGTTCTTCTTTATATTGGCTTCACTTGGCGACTTGGCTTCGAATAGTAGGTCACTATGTGTAAGCTAAGAAAAATAGTGTGAACACTAGAAGCTATATGTATTGCCCAATCTTTTATGAAACTTGTTGAGAACATTTGTCCCAATAATATCTCAGATGATTAGAGACTGGGTAATGTAGGAAAAAAAACTAGAGTATTGGGTCAGATAGAAGAAACTCTCCAGTCATATTTGTGAATGCAATCTACTTTAAACTTGCTTTTATCATTTTTTATTCATTTTTTTGAGTGAGTTGTGGTTCATGCCCATTGAAAAAATATGGTCACCATGAGGTGGGACAGTTTTCTTTATGTTTCCTTATACAGTAAACATGTTAGAACACTCACATTTTTCAAATTTTCAAATCGTGAAACTTGCTTGAAAAACTTTGTTGTCATTATATCCTATCTGAGTTTGAACATGATTGTGGTTAAATAAAACTAATGTCGTCCAGATATTTGGGCAGTTTGTTTAACCTTGTGAATAACTGCTCAGACATGTTGAGTTCTTTTTGGTCTGGGATGATCACCTTGGGGCCTTTGGCTACTTGTTTGAAAATGTTGGGCTTTCTTGCAAACAATTAGTTTTTGGAAACTTACCAATTTTTGTTGTCCTATGTTAATAATATGTAGTCTGAATTGCATTTGAAGTGCTGACTGCTTTTGATGTTAGTATTTAATATGGTGCTGCAGACAAAGTAATTCTGAGAAATTATGTCATCAATTAATAAATCTTTTGATCAGTTAAAATGTCATAAACATTCTCTTTTTCATTAATTACGTTTTCAATATAAGTTGAGGCTCAGAAGTTGTTGACTTGAGAATTTCATTCCCCAGAGATTGCCGCTTTTCATTTCAGTCGCATTCAAAATCTACGACATGGACAAAGACGGCTACATCTCAAATGGGGAGCTCTATCAGGTGTTGAAGATGATGGTGGGGAATAACCTCAAGGATCACCAGCTTCAACAAATAGTAGATAAAACTATAATTCATGCTGACGCGGATGGAGACGGAAAAATCTCTTTTGAAGAGTTTTGTTCCGTAAGTTATTAAAGAAATATATATTATGATATATATTTAATCTTCACATTTCTTTTAGTGTTAAACGTTTACATTAAAACAGTTTTTGGTGCATGACAAAGAAAACACGGGTGAGCTACCATGACCTTGTTTATATTTGATTGCTGATATGTAACTAGCTACATGTTTAAATCTTGTTGTTGTTGTTTCATGCTTCAGTTTATCAGCATTTCAATTAATGGTCCATTTATTTTTATTCTCGTTACAGGTGGTAGGCAGTATGGATGTCCATAAAAAGATGGTGGTGGACGTATAGTGACTTTAGACTTTAACAAATTCCATTTTTTCATTTATGAGCTGTTTTCTTTTGGCTGTTTTTGTATTTCCATGACATTTCTCAACTGCTACCAGCATTGTTTGCCATTTATCAGGTAGTGTTTTAAACCATGAGTATGTCATTTTTGTTTGGATGTACAGGAAGAAATACAAAAATTTTTTTTTTTGCTTTACGTAAAAAAAGTTGGTCCAGGTATACTGGTAATACTTGATAATTTCAAATGCATGTTCAAGGTATTTCTGTGAGTTTTAGTACATATACCACTGGGTTAATACAAATTGCTAGTGGTGAGCAATTGTTGTCATCCTCTCTTAATTAAACTTGGTCAGAATGTTTATCGTCATAACATCTAGGCGGAATATTAATCTGGGTCATGCATGGCCCAAAACTAGGTCACCCGGTCAAATATTTGAACAACTTTGTTACCGCTAGAAGCCAAATTAGACATGCGCATCCAAAAACAAGGTCAAATCTTTCAAAAACCTTTGTTCCACTCTCGAGGCCATATTAATGACTTGATCTTTATAAAATTTTGAAACTGGATCTTATGTGTTAAAAAACTGTATAAACATTTTAGAGCCCACATAAACGAGTCAATAAGATGAAGCGTTAGAGAAAACATCTGGATCGAAATTGAATCTTTGACACTTGCATTCAAAATCTAGGCTACCAGGTCAAATTTTAGGAAAAAAATAACCGTTTTACCAATCTAGAAGCCATATTTATGAATCAATCTTGATGAAACTTGGTAAAAATGTTTATTTTGACAATATTTGGACCAACTTTTAGTCCGGGTCATGGGCATCCAAAATAGGTGACCAGGTAAAATGAAAAACCAAACTTGTTACCACTTGATGCCACATTTATGCTCAATCTTGATGAAAAGTTGTCACAATGTTTCTCAACAATATTAAAGATATGTTTGAATGTGGGTCAAATAGTGTTTAAGCTAGATCATCAGGTCATATTCAACAATTTGTTTTCCCTGAAGTCAGATGAGCGTTTTAGGGCCATCATGGTCTTCTTGTTTCCTTAATACGGATATTTTTTCTTGAGTGTAGTTTGGCACATGGTGTTACTACTTTTTTCTGTTTCACCGATATTTTCCATTGAACAAGTTTATATACTTAATTCATATTTTTGTATTTATGTTATATATATCGGGTTTCATCCCTGTACTGGCATAAATATATGTTGCTTTTACTGGTATGTCATAATATTTGTTGATGTTTGCATGAATTGCATGTCATAAGGACAGTTCTTGCATACTATTAGTTCTTGCATACTATTATTTTGAAAAAAAGAAGGCTGATTCATCATTAACATTTTTCAAGTTGTATCATCTTAGTTTGATATATATTTTGTTTTATCAGTATAATTAAAGACAAGCTTTGTACCTGGCATATTTCCAATGAACAGTAAACTTTTAAATGTTCAAATTTTAGAAAAAGTCACCTCTAAAAAGCTTTTTTAGCTCACCTGTCACAAAGTTACATGGTGAGCTTATGTGACCATGTGATGTTTGGCGTCTGTTGTGTGTGCGTGTGTGCGTCCATCAACAATTTGTTTGTGTTGACAGTAGAGGGCACAGTTCTCATCCAATCTTTATGAAATTTGGTCAGAATGTTTATCTTGATGAAGTCTGGTTTTGGATTGTATTTTTGTCATCTGTGGTCAAAAAATAGGTAACTAGGTCACATAATAGGTCAAATAATAGAAAACCTTGTGTAGACAAAAGAGGTCGCAGTTTTCACAGTAGAGGTCACAGTTTTCATCCAATCTTTATGAAATTTGGTCAGAATGTTTATCTTGATGAAATCTGGGTTGGGATTGTATTTGGGTCATCTGGGGTCAAAAACTAGTCACTAGGTCAAAAACTAGGTAAAATAGTAGAAAAACCTTGTGTAGACAGTAGAGGTCACAGTTTTCATCTAATCTTTATGAAATTTGGTCAGAATGTTTATCTTGATGAAATCTGGGTTGGGACTGTATTTGGTTCGTCAGGTGAGCGATTAAGGGCCATCATGGCCCTCTTGTTTAATTTATTGTATGGCTTTTTTTCGTGAGTAATAAAAACATTTTTCTCAAATATAAGTTTTTGACACTAAAGTCATGTTTACATATATTATGATCAGAAAGGTTTGGCAGTATGTGATATCATCATGGTACTTAAACATAAGAAATGAGCCAGTCGTAGCATGTCTTTTTATTTTAGATCAACCATTCCTGTTTACAAATGTATCATTCATATTGATCTGTTATTGTCATATAAATAATCTCAGTCTCTCTTGTCAATAGGTAACATAATTCAACACAACATTATACAACGAGCGAATTCGCTTATTAATATTTACAACATTTTTTTTATTCTTTGAAATTTATATTAAAAGCATTTCCCTACAGATGTACTTTTTCTTCTTATACCAGTTTGCATTCTTACTGTTTACATTTGTGTTAAATTGGGCACCCAGCTTCCATGTAAGATGGCTAATTTGCTGATATGGAAAAAATTGGCGTTAACTTAGAAAAGGATTAATATGTAAGTTTGAGTATGGCAATTTTGATATTAGCCTTGTGTGAAGCTTGAGCAAACCAAAGTCAGTGCTAATGCAATAGACATTTTATTTAAATATGACATATACCGGTGCTGACAAAATTAATGACCTGTAATGACAACACATTTAAGAGAGTACAGCATTAAATTAACACCATTTCTTGACTTGCTTAATATCTGTATATTTTTGCTGAATTAAATGATAATGTAAAGAAGATAACCTTTTGTAATCAGTGAAATCTAAAAAATCAAATATTTTATTAAAAAAATGGTAGGTAATCGGAAGTCCATGCGGTTTCATTCCCTTATATTTATTTACATCCATATGCCATTAGGTTTCATATGAACATCTCACCTATGGCTTATATTTAAAAACCTCATTTTTATATTGTTTGTTTTGTAACTTATTAAGTCACAAGTTAAATGGATTGTTGTTAACAGTTTTTTCCGGTTGGTTTCTTATTTTGATTTTGTCTTGTATATGGAGTCATTTATGTATGTTGTAAACACCATTCACTTCATATTTTGTATCTTTATTGATATTGTGAGAACAAATGTGTAATACTTTATCATCCTTTCTTATGTAACTTTGTATGAATGCTTTACGATTGTTCAGCACTTTATACTGAACACAATTAAATGGTATAATGTAAATGTTTATTTTAAAGTTTAATTGGGTTTATTAAACATTTAATTTCTGTATTTGAAAATCTGAGTTCAAATTAACTTCTTAAGTGCTTGGATAAGTTAAGATTGATTCATTTATATAAAGATAGTTCTGCAAAGAAATGTAATACATATTTGATTAGTAAATAAATATGTAAAAAATACATTAAGTTATATTTATCGCATTTGAAGAGTTATTTTTTTCCTTTAACTTTGTTCTTTGTTCTTTTGAAGAGAAAAATAACTTTTATAATAATAATAATCATATTAAAACATACAAAATTGATGAATTCTGTATTAATGTAATACTTACATAATGCATAGCTGATGACAGAATCAGTTATCAATCAAGTTTTAAATTGTCATAAGTCAGTTGTAAGTTGTGCTCGAACTGAACAAATGTAAATAATTATTAGAGCCGAAGACTTGGTATATTCAAGATTTTCTCTTCAACAGTCCTATGTAAAATAATGGTTTGGATATTTAGTATGTCTGTCTGGAGTGTATTGTAAATATATCAGAAAATAGGACCTACCTCAAATAGGTTATCATCTAAAAAGCTGTTAATGAATAAGAATGAAAACTAAATACAAATTTTAAATACTAATTTTGGATGTTTTTAACATGTTGTTATCCACTTGGTTGATTGAATGTTTGACATGTAGCAAGTAATATTACAATAAAACAAAATTGCCTCTTTCAGTGCTAACATAAAAACAGATGTGGAAATGAGATTTTGTTTATGATTTAAATGTTTGATATATGCTGGATACAAACATTTAAACAAGAAATAATGCTTTACCATATTTATAATGTCATAATAAAGGATTTGAATCGAAATACATTGAACCTTTCTTGGCAATATCTAACATAATACCACTTAATTTATTTTTCATGTTTGTCCAAAGCAGTTTTTTGTTTTAAAAACCAACCAAATGTGCTAGAAGTTAATATAATTGTTGCTGACACAAAAGTTTTTTTTATTTTCTAAATTTATTTATATTTGTTATTGTTTTTATGTTTATTTTGCAAGTATTTGCATGATATGTGTATGGCGTCCGTATTTTTAAAATACTGTACTTTATTTTCATATTTCTATGTTGATCTTTTTCAAGCGTGTGAATATTGCTGTAAACAAATATTTTAATTGATATTGTACAAAAAGTTTTTTGGGTTATTTAAATTATGTGAAATTTATCTCCATTTTCCCCAGTGTAATAAAAAATAATTCAAAAGTGTTTTTGTTTGTCTTTAATTCAACATTGGTATTTTTAGTAGAAAATCTTAACCAAAAAAAACACACTATCAAAATGTAATGATACAATTTTTGATCAATTTGACGAACATTGATGACACAACATAGTGCAGTTAAGTGGAAGGGGCGTGTCTCGGCTGAGTTCAGTGTTCAGCAGGGCGTTAGGCAGGGTGGAGTACTGAGCACCGACCTTTACAAGGTCTACGTTAACCCGCTGCTTGATCGCCTACAAGTAGCCAGGGTGGGATCCACTATTGGTGACGTCAAATGTTCGGCCAGTGCTTGTGCGGACGATATATGCATATGTGCCGAGACGGCCAATGAAGCTCAGGAGCTGTTAAACATTTCAGCAGAATTCGCCAATATGGAGCGATACCTGTTACAACCTACCAAGAGCGTGCATATCCATGTTAGTCACCAACGTAAAAAGGGCGTGTCTACTCCCCTCTTCATGAACAATGACGAAATTCCATCTGTGCAAAGAGCTATACATCTCGGTATTATACGAACTGACTCTATGCTAAACAACCAAAAAGCTAATGTGGATGAAAATTTAAAAAAAGCAAGAAGAAAAGCATATAGTATATTCGGTAGTGGTTACAAAGGGCAAGCGGGACTAAATGTACTGTCCATTATTCATCTTTACAAATCTTATGTTCTTCCCGTGCTTTTATATGGATTGGAACTGTTATTACCTCCTGAACGCATTATAAACTGTCTCGAAGCATTCCAAAGAAAGTTTGTTAAAGAAATTCTTAGACTACCAGACAACACAGCCAATGCGGCAGTATATCTTCTATCCGGACTTTTACCGATCGAAGCACAAATTCACATACAGGCACTGACTTTCTTACATACAATATGCTCGCAGGATAGAAACAGTATTGAGTGGGCGCTACTTGTACGTCAGATAAGCTTTAAATCAGTTGACAGCTCATCCTGGTTCATACAAGTGCAGCATATAATGTGGAAGTACGAGTTGGGGACTGTTGCTGACTTAGCTGACAACACACCCACGAAGGGAAAATGGAAGACACGTGTACTCAAGGCGGTTCATAGCTACTGGAGTGATCAAATAGACAGTTTAACACCCTTATATTCCACATTGTTTTTCCTGAGACAAGATAAGTATGTGCCTGGTAAGATTCTCCCTTTGCTCTCATTGGAATATACGGCCAGAGAGTCAGAACGGTTAAAAACAAAGGTACGGTTACTCACAGGGACTTACATGCTCCAAACAAAACGTAAGAACTTTAACCAATATGATATAAACCCAACATGTCAGATGTGTGGTGAAGAGAACGAAACCGCAAAACATTTTGTGCTCAAGTGTAGTGCCCTACACAGTGTTAGACAGTCAATTATGGCAGACATAGAACGTCAGTGGGGGGCGATAACAGAGACTTCCTTTAATACTTTACCCGTAGACGAACAGCTCTACATACTCATCAACAGTTGGCCAACTTTCCTGAAAACCCATTTGTCTACAGAATTTCACGAGTTTGAGAAGCATTGTGGACGGTTGTTGTACGGTCTGGACAGGACACGTCAGTTGCTCTTGGTGACCAATGCAAGCCAGCGACCACCCCGTACCAAACACACACAAAAAAACTAAAGAAGGGCATAATTCTTAATTAAACTGGCAATAGTGTTTATTGGGTATTTTTATTCAAGGCAATACAATTCTAATGTATGTACAGAAGCACTCTCCGACCTTCCGTAAATTCACTTAATGTTTTATTTTTATTTTTATCTCATTTAATATTTTAACAACTAATGAAAAATCGCGCGTACAGTTCTAAGTCGCATATATTCGCGATCAGTGGATAGACTTATATTCTAGTGAAAGGTGTGTGATTTAAGGAGTGAATAGTGTGAACGTGTAATATAGAGTGTGTATATTCGGTGGAGGATTATTCACTGTCAAACGATTGTTTGGTTCCTCTACAAAGGGGGTTGAAGAAGAACACAGAACAGAACAGAACATTGCTAATTGAGATAAAAGGTATTCCACTAAAATATGGAATTAACATAGCACCGATCCAAATACAAGTTTAAATTGTCATAGTGGCGATCACAATACAATTTTGAATCGAGACAACGGTGGTCCCACTAGAATTGTGAACTGACATACCAGCGATCCCTCGGCAACTTCGAATTGATGTGACCCCCGCCTTTAATGTGAATTTAGACAGCATCGATTACACTACAACTGTAAATGGACAGAACAGCGATCCCAATACTATTGTGAATTGCCATAGCGATGATGTATATATATTTTACACATAGTGGTTAAATGTATATTGTGTTAAATGTCCGCGTTATGTTATTGGCATTTTAATAAATGCCATTTAACAACCAAAGCAAAAGCTTTGATATTGCTTCAATAGTAGTTTCGTCTTATCTGTTTCACAAGCATATTATGAACAACACAGACATTTAAGAGAAGAACAGGCTTTCCATAATACAAAATTGAATGATTATTTTTATTCATAAAGAAATGGTTAACATAGATTAAAAAAACACAGTAAACGTCGTGTTTCTATGTTTTAATATTTAACATTTGGTCCTGTGCAACTTTAAACAAGTTTTCGCCATAACAGTCCAGTCATGAATAAATAGTAAATGTATATGTGGATAGGAAAGGCAATTCGATCTATTCGGCGCTGACGTCGTTTCCGAGTAAAACGACTTTAAGGTGTGACCATAGTTTTGCGTACATTTTCAACCGATTTTTTCAATAAACATTATTTTTGTTTTTAAGTTATACCAAAACCAAAATAATTTAGTCTGTGAAACCGTTTTTTTCCTTATTTGTTTTGATTGTCAAAAGTGTAAATTTAATTGCACCGAATATGTTTATCAATGCAATAGGGAACAGAACAACATTTTCCATGTTTTATAAACGTCCTGTTTTTATCAAGGTAGGATTTATCTTCTTGTTTTGTTTCGTACACAAATGCAAAGTATGCAGAGGCGTCAAAGTTCAGGATTATTCCTGAAATCAGGATTTTGACCCTTAAGGACCAATTTTGATTTTGATATAAATCAGAGGATTTTTTTCTGGAATTTTAAGATTATTGTCACAAAATGTCATCTTAAACACAAATTATTTTACGTTTACATATTGTTTACAAAGTTATATACACAAGTAAACAAAGTTACATGAATTATTAACCCTTTTTTGCTCTGGCCCCAAAACGATAGGCCTATTTTCAGGATTTTAGATTTTGGCCAATTGACACCCCTGGTATGGCTGTATTACAGTATTCCATCTATCATACTGTGTGTATTAGCCGTTTTGGTGATCATAATGAAGATAGTTGACAATATGTCATTGTCTATTTTACCCGGAGTATTTAAATCTTAAACTACTGCTTAAGAATCATTTGTTGATCTTTTTGTGTCAGTATCCACTTTATTTACATTCCGTATTCTACTTTCGCAATATGTACTTAAAGATGTCACTTTAACAGTTGATCAGTTGACAACTGACAATTTGTAACTTAAAATGCTTTGTATAATCAAATGTGTGTTTAACATGCTTGTAAAATCCCACAAAGCCATGTAACACAACTCCATCCGTCCTGACAAATTCAATGAATATATAAGTAATGTGATTGCTTAATTTGATGATGTTGATGCTGTGCAACAATATATTGCCGGCATTGAATACGTAAATGTTAAAGAAATTAATAAGCATTGTGAATGATATCATCATTCTCATTTAGAACATTGACTATGCACTGTCAACTGTGCATACCTGGAGGGTTTAGAGTAACATGTTTTTTAATGGCATAATTGTATATTCTTTAATTAGTATGCAATTCCATAAGTCAACATATTACGCATGATAAAGTATATTATGGAAATCTAATGTATACATTTTGTGTTTCTGCACGTAAAATTCAAAAACGACTTGGTCTATATACACTCAGTACTGTATACAAATTGTGTTGTTTTGTATATACCTTATCTAATTGTGAAAAATGTATATTTCTCAGTGTGAAAAAAGTAAACTTCACTTTGCAACGATTGATTCTAAATCGCACACATCTGTTTACATTTGCTGCTATTGAAATTGTCTTTAAATCATTATACATATATAAACTTTATAGGCTTTTCGTGTCCATAAAGAACATGATAGTTTTATGTTTTGTCTTATTTATATATATATATATATATTGCTTCCTTATGTATGTTAAGGTGTTTTACTTTTTACAAAAGCATGTGTGGTGAGAAATACAATCACCAAATATGTCATTACATGTACTGCAAATCATCGAGTCTCATGTTGCTCTTTTTTGACAAAATGTCCGAAATCGGCGCGAATGCTTAGAACATAATCATTGTCATAAGAAAATTTTCAATAAAAGAAATTAAGCGCTGAAATTTCAGTTTTTGATTTGTCTTTCATAACATGAGCTTAGCAGAAAAATTCATCTGTTGGCAAATGGTTAAAAAAAGTCGTTCTCAGCAACATATAACCTTACTAGAAAAAAGAACAACAACACACAAACCATCATATGTCAGTGAGCTTTATTTGCACAATTGTTTAAACCTGCCTAAATACTTTAGAGAAAATCAAAATCCAACCAAAGGCAAGCGCAGAATACACATAAGCAATAAATGATGCAAATAACAAAATTAGTACAAATGTTTGGATGTTAACTGTTTTGTGATGATTTGAGTTCTTTTTTCATTTTAATACAGCAGTAATGAAACTATTTACTAAAGTAGCTACTTGACAATAGAATAAACAAAACATGCATACATCAATAAACATAAAGATGCGTAAAGTTTGAGTTCCCGCCTAGAAAACATTATTGAAAATAGTAGTTGAAACGCAGTTTTGCATAACACATGAAATTAATAATAAGTTTGCAAAGACTTCCGTAAAATTAAGTTTTAACAATACGTCTTTTTAATACAAAACAGATTTAAATATATAGTTAACACGAACCTCTAGTGTCATCGTAAGCAGATTATGCAAATACATAATTTAACGGAACGTATTTTAACCAAGTCGCAAATTATCTGAACAGGACATACATCATAATTCATTTTTCAAAATACTAAGAAGAAAATGCCGTCTTCATATTGCAAATACTGAGCACATACAATCGTTTTACGAACAAGTCGGTCAGTATTATGAGAACATGTGTTTAAAACAGAACTGTGTTTGCATAATATAAAAATTCATAATACAACATAAATGAAGCTTATTTCATCCTAAAACAAATTGTTCTAAAAATTAATAATTCATTTTCTATTAAAAATCTAGCGCGCCAGTAACGACCGCTTCTTCCGACTTCAACCGCACCGCTAACAGCAGTATTTACTAGATGAGTATCTACTTGAACTAAAGTTGCAACGTCATCCCTATCTTCCAGAATCAAAGCACCTGCCAGCAGACCCAGTGCTGCAATTCCACCAATAAGTTTCCAATTCCAACTTGGAATTTGCCGCCTAGTAAGTTCATTGCTCATTTCTTGTAATTTATTACCGACTGATATATCAGCATTGTTTTCCTTTAAATACGTCTCGATAACAGATTTGTGAATTTGCCAATATTTGTGTCAGATCTTTCACATGTCGACGAATTCAGGAATATAAAATTTCTGAGCCTTATTATCAATCTATATGACGCGGTTTCCACACAAATCTTTCAGCTTCTTTACATGCTGACTTTTTAAAAACTGTTGAAACTCTGCATCTTCGTCACAATTGTTGCCATGTGTTACAACAACAATGGCATGTTTAAAAAGACCTTCGTCAAATATTATTCTTAACAGGTTCACAGTATATTGGTTTTGATCGGTGATTCGACCTTCTTTAAGGAATGAGCAAAACACGTGGATCCCAGTGTATTGCTTCCAAGAGTTTCAAAACTGTATGTGCCAATATTCGGCCAGAAAACAAGACTGGTGTGTCGACAACTGTTAAACACAAGTGGTAAGTGTCTACGTTCCGCTCGGCCACGAAGCGTGTTTCCTGTCGCACTCTTTCCGTTTCCGGTTTTCCCAACGATAACAATTGTCCGCGTCAACACCTCGTCACTTATTTTTGTCAAGTCGTCTGTACTCGTCTGTAAAATATGCACAAATATCGTAACCGACGTGGTTTCAACCAGCAAATGAATGTAAGTATGCATTTTCCAATGTGTTCACAAATTAAAATATATATTGTAAAGAAACAATTGTTTGACGAATGTTGTACCTAACGAGAGGCGACTTTGTTGCGCACGCAATTATAATAAAAGCATGTCTCTCTATGAAAGGCTTACCATTGTAAAATAATCCATTAAATTGATTCTAACTTATAATTTCAATCTTATCATCTTGATAAGCAATGTTAAGGCCAAACAGTGTATTATTTTGGATACCTTTATTTGACCTTTCTTATAAAATGGTGGGAAGATACTCCGCATGTAGAAGACGCACAGTATGTTTTCGAAATGGTATTTCAGAGAGTTTACAATATAACATGTTTTCTCGAAGAAAATATACAAAAAGGTGGTATAATGTTTTCAAATGCAAATACATAGTATAGTGCCTTTACAAACAATTCTTCTATATTCAAATATAGTTTAAGCCACTACATACCCTGAAAGTTTACCTGTAGGTAAAACATACTTGATAAATATAGACAACACAAAAAATACGACAACCTTGATAATCTAGCGTTTAAGCCAGACAAAGTGGCTTTTTGTAATATTAAATTTGTGCGTTACAACAATTCATAAAGAGAAGAAAAACTAATATCAATCTTGAATCTTAAAACTAACTGTATTAAATTGTAGATATATTTGCTGTATACTTTTTCTATGTGGGGGAGTGTATTGATGCCACATTTTTGGCAAATGTTCAGTCAGAAATTTAAATCAGATGAAAATATAAATATACAACACACGGTTAGAATCAAATATAAATCATGTGTTATACGTGTTAATATTAAATAAAATGAACTATTTTTTTTAATTGGTTGGACATTTAAGATTATTAACAATTATTTCCAATAACACATGTTCAAACGAAATCAATAACAATACAAGCATACTGTATTTGACCTCTTGTGGATTGTTGATAATTGCAGACATAAACATTATAACCGTGCTTGATACGTCAAAACCTTTTTTGCAAAACTCGAGATCTATTAACATAAGTAAGCTATACTAATCTAAATGTGCAAACGTAAACTATCAACATTATAATTATAATTTTGTATTTGTTTCGAATTGCTTGCAAACATATACATATATAAACTACCAAATGTAAACTTTTTAATTAATATGTCTCTTAATTTAAAGGTTTTATCATTATGACAGTATGTTGCTAAAATATTTTTTAGCTGTTTTATTTTCGCTTTGCCTGGAACGAATATATTTAAGGTTTGGTGCATTATAGTTCCGACTGATTTCAATATTAAATTTGTGGGACTATAAATATATTCTGTATTTTGATAATCTAACTGGTTGACATATGCTAATTTTTTTTATCAGTTTTATTTCCTGATACACATCAAAAGACGTTGAGGTTTCTAGTCTTTATCCAGAGGAGTTAATCACGTGACGATCAAAATGGCGACGACCATGCCGACACAGATATTTTTCGCCGTTTTATACCCTTTATTACTTTTGTTTGATTTTTAAATGCCGCTCCCTTTCGCTCGATTGGTCATTGTCAACTCGGGTACTACTTAAATGTACCCCGGGTACTCTTAAGTATACTTAAATGTACCCCGGGTACGGTAAATATACTAACACGAACCTGGGAATTCTAACGCTTAATTGGTCGTTGTCGGCTATTTTTTTAAATTAAATATGTTCATATTTTTATCCATTTTCTGTAAAATAGCCTCTATATTATCGAAACTCCTGCTCAAAAAGCATGTTTAGGAAGATTTTTTTCAAAGAGACTTTTCTTTCGTATTCCGTAGCGCGTTTTACGAAATCGGATTTAGGGCGGGAATAATACTCGGGTACAGTCTAAATTGGCCGGGTACGTGTTAATATATTTTCCGTACCCGGGGTACATTTAAGTATACTTAATAGTACCCGGGATATATTTAAGAAGTACCCGAGCCGACAATGACCAATTGAGCCTCACATTCCAGCGTTTAGTGATACAAAATCTAAATTTGGGCAAACATTACGCTGGATAGAGATACTACTAATCTGTAATCAATATTTACTTGTTTGAATTAATGTACTCAAGGTTGAAGCCAAAGGGTTTATTATATTCAACATATTCAAGTGTCAAATTTCAGTTTACCTCCCGATAAAATCAACGTCAAAATTTATGTATTTTTATAGCAATTAAAAAGCAGTTTTCTGTTAACATTGAATTGAATAGAGTAATAGATTATCATAGTCTGCATGAGAATGAACATTAAGCTAGTAGAATCCATTTTGTGACACTCTGCGAGTCCTTTTTGTATGGCGACCTTGGTGTGTCGTAAATAAAGTTGTTACACTTGAAATAAAAATGATGACAACGAATACATGTGCATTACACTAATGGGACTAAAGTTAATAAATACTGGTTAATGTAGTTTATAACGAATAAAATCCGTCTTATTCATGTTTATGCAAACTGGATAATGTAGTTTATATAACGGCATGATGAGTTAGCTTTTTAGCTTGAAAAGCAAGGTCAATTCTTGGCAGTTATTACAAAACAATACAAATATGAGTTTCCTTTCATAAGTTTAAATTTCTATGCACATAGCAAAATCATAATCATTACATGTATAAATACATGTTCGTTATTGCTACCAAGATACTTTAACCTACATTGAACATAGAGAAAGACATAGAAATATAATGACACTACAGTGAATTAAATGCAAGTGACAATCATTATTAACATAGAAAACTTGATAATGTGTGATTCAAGTATTGTAAAAGGACTTGTTCACAAGTATGCATGTTAAGGAATAAAAAAGAATAAAATAGCAAGACAAAAACGGAATAAAAAGTTATCTTTCATACGAAAAATCTAGCATGCTACTCATGGATCCTCCATGCGTTTCATATAATGTGTGTACTCAAAACACTACGTTAGTAATGCATGTATTTTGTACATTTTCTGATGAAAAAGTGTTACACATGCTTAATAATTTTACTGATTGTGATTGATGACAGAAAGATTGTTCGTTGTCAAGAGTGTTACTTTGCAGTGAATAAAATACATTCATGCTTTTTTTTTATAAATCTATGTCGATTTTTCCCAAACTGCAAACATGCAACTTTATAAGAGTTGCTGCGTAAACTTCTTACTTTTCAGCACGAAGTATATTTGTGATAATAAAAAATATATAGATTCTTGGTGTATTATGCAGGAGACTCTTGACATGGGCATCTGCTTTTTTAACGTATTTCTCGTAATCATTTTAGTAATCTACGACAATCTAATATTATTTACTTGCAATAAAGTCAACTTATTTTGAGTACGTCATATATAATCTTCGAAAATATTTATTGATAAGCTGCCAATATGACTAAAGATGAAGCTTGTAACAATCTGATCACTCCGAACCAGGTGGTTTTATTTACACTTGATATAAAAAATACTGGCTATTTGTTTGCATCATTAACAAAATGTGCATTTTATGAACATTTAAATCCCAATCTATTGAAATAAAATATATTGTTTCACTGTATTTTTTTTTTATTTTCTGAACTTGCGTAGACTAATAAACTTTAACAATATGTAAATAAAAATATATGTCATGGCTTACAAAAAGCTTAAATTTACGTTGTTATATTAATTTCATTGTTAGTTTTGGTATTGAGAAATTTATGTCAACGAATTTCATTACGAACGTATAACATTTTATGCAATAAAACTTACGAAGTATTATGCAATGACCAATGAAGCTGGAGATAACAGTACCATCTCTCAGGGGCATCAATGGCCTGTGCCTGTCAAGGCTATTCCTGATAACATAGATCTTTTAACCACTGGTGAATTATAATTGATTCATTTTAGTGCAAAGTATAGTCCAAAACAAATCTTGTATTATAACATATGCACAATTAAATTCATATTAAATTCATCACCAGAATGTTTTCATTGGAATTTCCCACAATGACTGAGCCAGATTTCCAGTTATAGAGGACTGAACGAGGGTTTTTAAGTCCATCCTTCTGTGTAGCCACTGTAGCAATCTTCTGCTTGCCTTTTCTGTCCACCTGAATGAGACTATTGGATAACAGACAACATATCAACAACTGTCCAGCAGGTGTAACATGTACACCGGATGGGCCTTTCATTTCCGGGTCAGTGAAGGTGGAGATAACAGTCCCATCGCTGGCCAGGGTGAGGAGTTTGTGATCGACATGGTTGGTAACATAGATCTTGTCAGCAGATGGACTCACTGCACACCACCAGACTGTAGGAATATAAAAAGTAATATAATTAATCTATTTATGCCTAGTGGACTCACCCATTCTTCTAAATTGGATGAATTTATTTCCAAAATTAGGGATGTCTAGTATATTAATTTCTATATTAAGAATATTTCTTACAGAAGTTCCTTTAAGCAAACAGCGCAGACCCAGATGAGACGCCGCATCATGTGTATGAAATTTGAAAGTTTCATTTTTTTTTACATTTTCCTTAGATGTGGGTGTCTTTTGTTGTTTTTCCTATGTCCAGAGAGTATAACATAATTTTTTAAACAACTGGAATTGGGTTACCAGATAAAAAAAGACTAATTGCATTTGAAGAACATGACTGCCACTATTATCTCACAAAAAGATAAATCAATAAAGTTACACACTTAATAAAAAAAGACATTAGATGCATTTTAAAATACAAACATTCGAATGTATATTAATAATTTATTTGTTTTTTATAATGAGATTAAATACCTCTTTATGTTATTTCTATCATTGGGACGCCTCGTAAAAAAAACTCTATAATTGCCGATCAAAAGTTGTTTTATTATATAATTCATAGCCTTTAATACATACCATTTACCAAAACTTCACGGGAATATGATCTTTAGGAGACCCAATTTTCAAAGTTGTTAAAACCGTTTAAGTCGTGTTGCTGTCGCCAGAAAAAAAACATTTGTAGAATGAAAACATAACAAATAATTATCTGAAAGCCTAACTGTCATGGATTTAAAATTGGTTACATTGTCTAGTGGTCATCTACTAAGTTTGTTCAATTCATTCTCCTGAGGTAAACGTTGTCACGCCCCAGTGGTCACATGATTTATATAAAATTTTACAGCGAATACCGGTTACTCTCAAAAATCTATAACACGTAAAGAATCAGAGGTATAACATTTAGCATTAAACATCGTATGGTGGTCATTTACCTAGAATGTCAAATCTTGCCCTTCTAATTAGAATTAAACCCGCCCTGTATTATACCTTATTTCTCTAGAAACTGTTTATTGTGATCATTTTAAATTTCGCATGTGAAACCGTAAGACACATATATTTGGTATTTGGCTGGTAACATCAAATGGTTGTCTTCTACTATAGAAACGTTCAGTCAAATACAGCCACTTTGGTCAAAGTTGCTCTATTCTGGTTGAATCTTGTTTCTCGTATATGTATATAGTGAAAAGTTATAAACTAGCTTTATTTTTTAAATAGAAATGCTCAGAGGTTTGGGATTGGGTATCTCATATGCTATAATGGTCAACTACCCAGTTTGTTCAAATCATGCCCTTGGGATGATTGACCCGCCCCGTAATATATTTGATTCCTGTATATGTCTACATGTATATTGAACACTTAAACAATCTTCTTTTAAAGCTCAAGACCAAGATGTTTGGTATTCGTCATGCAACATCGTACTGTGGTCATCCGTTTGTTAAAGTCATCCCTCAAGTCCCAATAAGTGGGTGGGGATTTACTTGTTTTAATGATATCTTTGCCGAGATCGAAAAAGGTTTCAGTAAGTTGAAAACAAACGTGGTAAATAGGAAACGTTTCCTAATATGGTTATAGTGAAACATTGCGAACAATCTTGAAATCACATTTGTTTGTCGAAGCTTCATGAAACGTGTTCAGAATAAGTGTTCTGATGATATCTTTGCCGATTTCGAAAATGGTTTTGAAAACATCTCAAAAATTGCTCAGAACATTTCAAGTTCCCGAAAGACCGAGGTGAGCAGCCTATGACCTATCGCCCTCTTTTATAAATCACAAGGAATGAAACTTTTATCACAATTACCTGTCGAATAAATAGATGTATCCTCATACATCATTTTCACCAGTGTGCCGGTGAGATTGTACTTGTACAGAGCAGTACCGGAGGTCACAAAGAGGTCCCCGTGGTGATGGGCTACTCCTATACATTCGTGTGGTAGCTGTATGTCTCTCTCCTTCACCAGCTGGCCACTGTGCACAGAGACAAACTGTATGCCTTTGCCCACAGCCACTGCTACCTGGCAGGGGGTGATCAGGCACATGTCATATGGAGAGCCAGACATATCACAAAAACTGACCACGTTGTGCTGCAGGTCCAACAGCTTTAATCTATTGTTAATATGATCTGCAAGCAGAATCTGACCATTGAACAGACTACACATGCCCATGATAATATACGAAGTACTTTTATCACATGGTATTTTCACACTAATGGGAGTTGTCGAAGCTACTGTGATTGCCAGGTCTTGTCTACCCTGTATTGTCAGGCCCTTCGTAACATGTACGGTATGACCAAGGCGTGAGAGGTTGGATAAACACCCTTCAGTGTCATTGTCAACAATAAACTTTAATGACAGTTCGGTTTGTATTGAATTCTGGTTCAAGCACCTGTCTGCTTGTTTGATCATCTCTTCACTCTTCTGATATGCTATGAAGGTAAGCTCCTTGCTCTTTTTGCCTGCTTCCTGTATAGCCTCACTGAGACGTGTCAACTCAGTACGAAACCTGAAGCATTCGTCAGCATCGGACTTGAGAGAAGCATACAAGACGGCCTTCACTTCATCCATTTCCTTCAGTGTGGTCTTCTCCAGCTTATCTAAAGCGGCATTTATTTTCTGGCGCACACTTGTCAATTCCTTCAACTGTTCTTCATATGACGTTTGCAGCGTCTTCATGTTGCTCTCCCAGTTTGTTTGCAGCTTCATAAGTTGATCCAGAATAGTGTTAATCTTGGCTGACTGGGACTGAAGGTCTGTTGCAGACATAGTGGTATCAGCAATCATGGTCACTTTTGAACACGGTCTAAAATAGTTAAAAATCAATACTATAATATTGTATAAAATGCAAGCAAAATAATGATAAACATGTCCATGTGAAATTGAATAACTATACATGGTCATATTTTACATTTTATAAAACCACTTCTTTGGGGCAATACAAATCATACAAACTAGAAAAATTTGTAGACAACATAACCTCGACCAACATACCTATGATTAAGTAGAATGCAAGTATTGCAGCACAGTTGCCTGTGGTCCTCACAGAATAGTTTCAGTTTTTCTCCTTGGTGCGTCTCACACTTCTCCAAAAACTCTTCTGTTACCTTGGAAACTGGCCATTTAACCATTTCACTTCTCCCGTAAGTGGCATGTTTTTTAAACAGTTTGCAGTGCAGGTCGATACATTTGACACAATAAAACTTGTGACATTCTTCACAATACACATCTGCCTGCTTTACATGGTCTTCCTCCTTACATGCTGAACAACCGTAGTCCAAAATTATATCGGACGCCGATAAAGACGAAGTTGCCATTATTGAGACTGTTCTTATAAGATGCAGTATATCTTAAACATATTTTTTAATCCACTAACCAATTTAAACTTAAAAGCAGAAGACTACACAAAACGGTACATGCATAAATGTTTTGTTATTAAATGCAAAGCGTACTCCAGTGCAAAGCATGAACTGCTTCAGTTATAAAAACGCTATAGCTAAAAACCTACCGACTACAAGGCATGTATAATAGTGTCATATTACACTATTTTCAGCGTACCAATTGTAAAGAAATGCTTTATTCAAGATGTTTTGCATAGAATGCGGTGCATATTCGGTGTCAAATTTCAGATAACCTTCAGATATGCCTTTTTGTAACGATCATTACTCGATTTAGAGTAAACATGTGAATAGAGCTAATCATAATCTGTCTGAGCATAAATAGTTTGAATTCATTTTGTTACACTTTAAAAACAAATTGCTAGTCCATTTTGTATCTAGAACTGCGTGTGTCACGAAGATAGTTGTAACACTACGAATCAGAATTATGACATGCACATTTCCTCACTGGGATTAAGTTTTCAAACACTGGTTAACGCAGCTAATAACAAACATGATGACAAAGATGCAAGTTTATATAAACTGTTGCTTATAACGAAATTATTAGTCGGATTCAAGATGTGCAAGAGAGCCATCGTCGCACACCAGAGTAGAATGTATGTTAAACAAGTGTGGTTAACGTTGTTTTGTTAAAAGAATGGTTTGTTGTTTTGGCAGATATATAAATATGCGTAGTATGTTGTTGTTGTTTTTTCCATGTATATTTATGTGTTTTGAAATAGACAGTTGGTACCCATGGCAGCAAAGTAATATAATCACAGTAATTAAATAATATACACAATAAACAAAAAAAATGGAACAACTTTTTAACACAACTTGATGTGGGCTTTTCAGATCACGAGATAAGCATCTCAGCATGCTAAATGTTGGCTAGTTACAACTTGTTTTCGCAAGAACAGCTTTAGATGCCGACAACAACTGTAGTTTTCAAAATATGGAGAGTTTATGAAACAGTTTTTGCATATTAAAATACTAAATGTAGAATTTATATAATATATATTAAAGTTGGTTATAAAGAAGCGAATGAGTATAAGTTTCTTCTACAAATACTACATTAATGATATTTGAAGATGCTAAACATCTGACATCCGATCTAACTCATAGTTAAAACAACTTGCACATATGTTCACACAGAGTAGTCAACACGAACAAGAATTCGGTAATTTATTATAGCAAACCAATGTCAAACTATTTGTAATTGAAAGGCACTTTGAAACCTGCAGCAAAAATACTTTTTACGCCACGAAAACAACTGCCAAAACAAGAGCACCGCATAACTGGTGCCACGCTCGGCTGCGAAAGCTTGTCAGAATATTTTTTAGAGGTCACAGTGACCTTGACCTTTGACCTAGTGACCCAACAAGAGATGCGTTTGCCAGAAACACAATGCCCCCTACTGCGCCACTTTGAAATAAAATTTATATTTATCATTTGGCAGGTATAGACATCATCTCCCTTTAAAGCTTTATTACTTCCCTTGGATTTTGTCCAATCTAACCGGGGGGGGGGAGGTCTGTAGACAGTCAAAAATGACCAAGTCAGACATCACTGACAACCAAGGCCTGTGGTTTATCAAAGAGATCATAGCCAGAGTTCATCATGTATGTATGGACATAAGTCCACTGGTATTTAATGAAAACTAGCATTTACAAATTAGAACAGGTAAGAAATGATAATAATATCAAGAGATGTGTTCGTCAGAAACACAATGCCCCCTATTGCATCGCTTATAAACAAAATGCTATTTATCATTTGGCAGGTATAGGAATCATCTCCCTTTAAAGCTTATTACTTCCCTTGAATTTTGTCAAATCCATCCCGGGGGGAAGGTCTCACAGTCAATTATGACCATGTCAGACATCACTGACAACCAAGGCCTGTGGTTTAAAAGAGATCATAGCCAGATTTGATTTTTCTTTTTCATAAAATCATAGCCAGAGTTGATCATGTATCTTTGGACATAAGTCCACAGGTATGTAATGAACATCAAAGAAATTATAATTATATCATTAAAAAAATTTGACAAATCAATCATTTGAGTTTTAAATAATCAAAATAATAAATCTGTACAGTGACTGTGAAAAGAACTTCAATTCTTAGTAAGGAAATATATAATATGAGATTTATAATTATATAAATTACTTCCCTTGAATAAATTAATTGTCTCTTACAAATCTCTATTTTTAGAAGCAAATAATTAAAAGCCACTACCGTGACTGTAATTGACCACTCGAAATGTGCAGCTCCATGAGATGCACATGCATGCCAAATATATATAAAGTGGCTATGTTCAATATTGAACAATTATCTCCATTTTTTAAAGTTTATTACTTCCCTTAAATTTGTAATTTTACCGTATACCGTAAAGGATGACCTTGACCTTGACCTTTTACCACAATGTGTTTGTCAGAAACACAAAAATATATACGTGGGCAGGTCAGATAACTATGTCCATTTAAAGCTTATTACTTCCCTTGACTTTGTTTTTTCGACCCTAGACCTTGAAGGATGATGTTCACCTTGAAAGTTTACCACTCAAAATGTGCAGCTCCATGAGATACACATGCATGCCAAATATCAAGGTGCTATCTTCAATATTTAAAAAGGTATGGCTAATTTTAAGGTTTTAGCACGACGCCTACGGCGGACGGCGGACGGCGGACGACGAGCTGGCTATGACAATAGCTCGGGTTTTCTCCGAAAACAGCCTCGCTCATAACTTTGTTTTTCAAAGAATCGGTATCTGAGTTTCTTAAGAGATTATAACAATTGTTGTTGTTTTATAGCCAAAGTGTTTACATTTTGGAGAAAGTATTTTAAACAATCGGAACAATTTTTTTACTAACCTTGCGCTGATATTTCCAGTTCAAGCAATAATCAAACCTGTTAAAACGCAAGGCTTTAAAATCACAACAAACGTACCAAATGACTGCATGTGACCTAATCTATAAACTGTAGGCCTCAAACAGTCTTAAGACGAAACAAACACTTATCAATGGTGTCGGCCTCTGGTGCGAGTTCCAAGTTGGGACCATTTATGGCCAATAATAGGAAGTTTAAGCTTTTCGCCTGTTACACAACCAAATTACATGGTTATATCATAAGGCATCAATAAATTATGTTGTATTGAAAGAATGTTAAAACATTGAATAGAGTATTACTGAGTTAGCTTTGTAAATGAAATGTCAAGTGGGATTCATATGAAACCGTTCTTATTGTTATATTGGTTTTATCACTATGCGATTTTCTGCTGAAGTGATTACAATAATCATAATCATAATTGTAATCCATCATCGTAATCAACAATAAAAACTTAAATAACACACTTTCATCGTTATTTATTTTAATCGTTATAATGAGCTTCAGAAAGAAGAAACTTCAATCTGTATTAAAGCTTTCACCAAAATTATAAGCTAAACTAAAACATCATGTGGCAACCATATTTTTCGACAGACAAGACCCATTTTTTACTCGAATGAAATATTATCAGAACTATAGTGTTAACAATGGTTCATCATTGTCATATTAGGAAAACTGCACAGTCCACCTGTCGGCCATGTTTTTAACCATTTTCGAACTTGGCTAGATATCGTTAGAAAAAAATGTTATTACCAAGTCTAATGAGCGTAAGACTTCTATAGTTTTCACAAGGTTTCTTTATAGCCCTATATGGAAAACTGCTATGCTCCCTGCAGATCATATTTTAAGAAGAATCACAACTATTTGCGGATTCGGCCGAGCTATCATTAGAACAAATGTTGACACCAAGTTTCATGAGGATTCAACTTTAAATGCAACATCTATAGTGTTCAACATTTTTTTTACTATACTCATAAAAGGAAAACTACCTAACCAATTGGTGCCATGTTTGTCGACGAACCACAACCACTGTTAACTCGGCCTAGCTATTATTAAAGCAAACGTTCTGACCAGGTTTTATAAAGATTGCACTTAAATGTGACCTATAGAGTGTTCACAACGTTTCACTATAGCTAAGTATGAAAAACATTCTTTAAAAAAACACACATTCAAACTAAACTTAAATAAACAACAACAAACCTCCCAGGATAACTAACGAATTCAAGACAATAATGAACGCATATAAACGCAAATACCTTAACTCGGCAAAAGAGGCATATTGACCATACATATAAAACCTCATCATTCACAACCCAATTTGTGAATAAGATAACCTGTAACACTCTGGAATTCCAAACAACGTATTTGCGTACATGAAGATTACAAAACTGAAAGCCAAACCGTACCACCTCTTAGGGAAATTGTCTCCTTAAATCGGGACCAAAAAGCAAGAAATTATCCTGAACAGGCAACTTCAAGATGCCATCACCCAAATCACACCCAAATATTCTAGACAAAGGCCCTGCCCTCATTCATTTTATCACAGAATATAATGGAATAACAAAACTATCACACATCTTTTAAATAAACAAGAGCTGTCACCATAGGATGACTTATGCCCTCTATAAACTATACACGCTTGATAGAAGTTATGAGCTTTTTTCGAAACCTAAACACAGATTTCGAAACCTAAACGCGGACCCTTAGTTCAAGGTCAAGGTCACAGGGGTCAAAATTTGTGTGAGTATGGAACGGCCTTGTCCGTATACACATGCATACCAAATATGAAGGTTATATGTCAAAGGACATAGAAGTTATGAGCATTTTTCAAAACCTAAACGCAGATTTCGAAACCTAAACGCGGACCCTAACTTCAAGGTCAAGGTCACAGGGGTAAAATTTTTTGTGCGTATGGAAAGGCCTTGTCCATATACACATGCATACCAAATATGAAGGTTATATCTCAAGGGACATTAAAGTTATGAGCATTTTTCAAAACCTAAACGCAGATTTCGAAACCTAAACGCGGACCATAAGTTTAAGGTCAAGGTCACAGGGGTAAAAAAATGTGCGTATGGAAAGGCCTTGTCCATATACACATGCATACCAAATATGAGGGTTATATCTCAAGGGACATAGAAGTTATGAGCATTTTCGAAACCTAAACGCAAAGTGTGACGGAAAGACAGACAGACGGACAGACAGACGGACAGACGGACAGTCCGATCACTATATACCGCCTTTTCTTCGAAAAGGGGGCATAAAAAGCCTCAGGTCCAGATAAAAAGTATCCTGCAGGGTATTTAAAGAATGCAATACAAAACATATCTCGAATCCGAATCCTGTCTTTAAAAATGCCCAGTTCTTGTAAAAATCTCAACTGATTTGAAACTTCCAAATGTATTCTCAGTTTGTAAAAAGGGAGACACACAAAATGCTTTAGATTAGAGGCCAATATCACTTACATGAATTTGCTGTAAAATACTTGAACATGACATCCGTATCTATATCATGTCTAACCTTGATAATAATAGTATTTGTTTGACCTCAAACACGGGTTAGACCTTTCTGTTCTCGTGAAACACAACTTATATCATTCCTCCAAAACCTAACTCAATCAAATAAACATGGTAATCTGACATAATCGTAATGAATTTTCCTAAGGCATTTGATAACGTGCCACAACAGCACCTCCTACACAAATGTAAATTCGATGTGAGAAAAATCAAATGCGTTCTTCTGGATATCTGTTTTTTTAACATATAGAAACCAGTCTGTTGACTTAGAGGGAACCATGCCAAACAAGGTATCTATAATCTCCGGGGTCCAACATGGCACTGTATTGGGGCGCATCTTGTTTCTGATCTACATCAACGACTTTACAGATTACATCAAACATATCTCCCTAAGACTATTTTTAGATTATAACACCATTTACAAAAGATATCAAACAACCTCTATGACGCCAAAAAGCCCCAGCTAGACGTTGAAGCTGCTGGTCGATGGGAGGACTGGTTAATGCATTTTCGTTCTCAAAAATGTAACATCCTAAGGATTGCTCAGAAAAGAAATCTTATAATCTTCTCCACATTCTAGAAAAGATAAACCATGCCAAATATCTTGGTCTTGCACTCAAACGTTACCTAAAATGGTATACACATATTAGTTAAATTACAAGTAATGCAAAACAGGCATCAGGATTTATTCACCACAACCTAAAAATTAACTCGCCCAAAGTGACAAATCATGCTCACAAATCAACAGCGAAGCCTTAATTAGAATACTCATCTACTGTCTAAGACCCACAAAATGAGCAATAAACCAACTGAAAAAGTACAAAGAAGTGCATTTGGATTCGTAACAAACAGAGATCACTATTAAGGTTCAATAAATAATATGATTATACATCCTAAATTTGCATGCCCTTAAAAAAAATTGAACGAAATTCTTTCTCATCGTGTAGTTGCCATTACTCCTCCTAATCACCTTTTTTCCTGTCGACCCCTCTTTAGACAGAGCAGTAGCCATCAAAAGACTCGTATAGATTTTCATTATACCCTAGAATAGTCATCTAATGGAATTTACTATCTCCCAATATACATGAGACAGCTTAAATTAAATTTAAGTGATATTATGGGCATTTTTCACTGTTGAATTGAGCTGAAAAGAATTAACAAGTCAACAGAGTAAGTTAAAATGTGGTTACTGACAAATTATCTGCAACTCATCTTGCTACCAGTTGTTTATAAAAATATATTTTATATTCGATATCTTACGTGACCCACCCAGTCCTGTAAGCCAAAATGATCTGTAAAACAAAATTGTGTCTTTGTGTCGTATAAACGAATCTGCACTGAAACTAAATTTAGTTCACATCGTACATGCGTGATCAGTTGCAAAACGAAAGTACGGTTGATATTCAAATGCATTATTTTTCTCTGTCCGGGATATTGTTTTAGTGTGTTGATGCTGCATTAACAAATATATGTGTTTATGACGTGAAAACACCAAACAATAAACAACGGTGGCGATAGACACCTATAAAATGTTATACATGTATGCCCATAATATCACTTTAACATCCAACTGAGCACCTGTGTTCAGTTTTTACATCTTCACCAGTAAGACGCCGGCATAAAACCTACCTACAAGGAGTGCTGTATCTGGAGAAGAAAATGCCACCCCCTGGCAGCAACCATTTTTGAACTCCACTAAGGCATCATTAGAGCAATGTTTCATGAAAATTTGACTAAAACACTTCTTTTAGTGTGTACTTTCATTGTAAATGTTAACGACGGACGACGCACAATAAACATAGGGGATTACAAAAGCTCACCATAAGCTAGTTCTTCTTGAATGCTCTGAGCTTTTATGAGTACATACGTACAGCTCAGACCCGGATGGTCAATAGCTGGGAGTTGTATTATTGCAACTAACCATAAGCGCGTTTTGCCAGGGTTAGCAAATAAAACTGGTCACTGTAGCTTATGTAGCTGGTTCAGAATCAAGTTTATAACGAACATGATTAGTCAGATTCTAGCTTATAAATACTTGTTAATGTAGCTTGAGGCAAACATAATGTGTCAGGTTCCAATATATATTATATGTTATATTTTGTAAATGAAGGTTACGACCAGTATAGTAAATTCATGCTTAAATACTGGTTAATGTAGCTGATAACGGACATGTTAAGTCCGTTTGAAGTTTATAGATACTGGTTAATGTAGCTGATAAGGAACATGTTGAGTCCGTTTGAAGTTTATATATACTAGTTAATGTAGCTGATAAGGAACATGTTGAGTCCGTTTGAAGTTTACAAAATACTTGTTAATGTATCTGATAAGGAACATGTTGAGTCCGTTTGAAGTTTATAAATACTGGTTAATGTAGCTGATAACGAACATGTTGAGTCAGTTTGAAGTTTATAAATACTGGCTAATGTAGCTGATAACGAACATGTTGAGTCCGTTTGAAGTTTATAAATACTTGTTAATGTAGCTGATAAGGAACATGTTGAGTCTGTTTGAAGTTTATAAATACTTGTTAATGTAGCTTATAAGGAACATGTTGAGTCTGTTTGAAGTTTATAAATACTGGTTAATGTAGCTGATAAGGAACATGTTGAGTCCGTTTGAAGTTTATAAATACTGAATGTAGCTGATAAGGAACATGTTGAGTCCGTTTGAAGTTTATAAATACTGGTTAATGTAGCTGATAAAAAACATGTTGAGTCCGTTTGAAGTTTATATATACTGGTTAATGTAGCTGATAAAGCGCATAGTCCGTTTGAAGTTAATAAATACTGGTTGATAAGGCACATGTTAAGCCCGTTTGAAGTTTATAAATTCTGGTTAATGTAGCTGATAACTAACATGTTGAGTCTGTTTTAAGTTTTTTAATACTGGCTAATGTAGCCGATAACGATCATTTTGAGTCCGTTTGAAGTTTATAAATACTGCATAATGTAGCTGATAACGAACATGTTGAGTCCGTTAGAAGTTTTTAAATACTGGTTAATGTAGCTGATAACGAACATGTTGAGTCCGTTTTAAGTTTTTAAATACTTGTTTAGTTTTTTAAATACTTGTTTAGTGTTAATTTAGCTGATAAAATGATGAGTCGAATAAAATAAATACTGGTCCTTTAGTTTATAACAAGCATGTGCAGTCAGTTTCTGAGCTTTAAACGCAAGGTGACATGACTGCGTCCCATTAAATTGTACAAAACAACACAAATGTGAGTTCCCTCCAATAGCTTTATTTGGAATTCCCATAACAAAATTATCACAGAATCAACAAAATACATATATAAATTAATGTGAGTGCCTATCACCAAGCTATTTTCAACTTCTTACATCTTTATTAATTAACTTAACAGTGTTCCAAAATTAATTGACTAGCTGCAATATTTCAATTAAGCAATGATTGACCAATAAATAGTTTAGACTTTGATTGTAAGAATAGCACATGGTTGCGATTGTAAAACTAATTGACTTTAAATCCTTGTTACTAAGTCGCATGAACAATAGACAAAGACAGACTATTGTATATTCTGTAACTGGTCAATTTCATTTCCGCACTGTATTTGAAAATCATGCCATTTCTTCTTCGTTTCATCCTTCATTCCTTGGCATTGTACACTAGGCAGACACTGATATATCTACCGGTATGCTTAATTAGGAAGCCTTTAATAAACTGCATGAAAGCAGGAGAAAAGATTCAAACGAATTTTCAGCATGACATAGTTATAATCATAACATAATTCAATTAGTATTGTCGATATGCATGCGTCATTATAAAGATAGATCTATATAAGTAACAATAAATTAATACTTGTAAATAATCTTTTATGTCATAAACATGGAATGACATACAATCTTGGGTATAATCAAAACGAATGTTCATGCAAATAAATGAAACCCAGCCAGAAAATCCCCGACCACAATGCGCATTGAACCTGGGACCTCCTGATTTCAAATCAGGCAGACTACTAAGTCACTATCAAAGCTAGCTCATATAGCAAGGCAGTATAAGTTCTCCTTATACCAAACCCTGCTATGCCCACACTTTCAATTTAAGAAATTCTTCCACAAATTCCCATTGCCATGGCATCTGTGTGACACCTGACACAAATGGTTCAAGTGGCAGTAGGAAATTCGTGGAAGATAAGTTTGTGTGTGTAGCAGGGTTCGGAATATAGCTTTTATGAATACTAACATTCAACTTCAACATGCGCATGATTCAATACAAAATGATTTTCATGACAGACTTTTATTATGCATGCAGCATTTATTGAATATACTGCAATAAAATAAAGAGGATAGGGAGAAAAAAATTTGCTACTGCAATATAATGCATACATTCTTTTTTTGAATCTATGAAGAATGAAACTGCAAAACAGTCTCTTTAAGACTTGCTACATATACTTCATTGTGTCTTCGCTTGTCAATTGCGTCATATGATACTCTCGCTCTGTTACATTGATTTTTTGTGACGTCATCGCTTTTATAATGCTTCATACCACATACTTTAACTTTTTTAATCTACATGCATAGGTCATTGAGTTTAAAACGTTCAATTTTAATTATATTTTCTCTCTAACAGGCGTTTCTTGTTTGATTTATTTTTTGCAGTCACATAAACAACCAAGCTGTGCAATATGGATCTTTTACACCATTATTGCTGCTTCTTCCTTTATTTGCGCGATGATGATCTGAAATATTAACTTCATGACGCTATATTCTAAAATCTTTTTCTATAAAGAGGGAATGTAGTTGATACTTGTTCGTAGTTTTATTTCATCGATCCTCAAAAAGTTGTAACTCTGTTGCTCAGGTATCTTCCCTACTATTGAGTAATTAAATGGTCATTAAATTGAATGCGTTTTACTTTCCCTTTTATTATTGTTTAATTTGAGTTACAATTCTATGAGGTTAAATTTTATTTACATGTAAATGTATTATGAATATTACTGGGCCAAGTGTGAGGTTGAGCGCTCTATAACCGGTTTAAACCCCAAATGCTTTGCTTATAGCTGATAAAGCAGGCCAGCAGATGAAATGTTGTCTCCCCCACCACCCGTCTGCAGCACCTCCGTACAGACCAGCACAGGTGCTAAGCAGATATCAAACTCATCCTCCGACCAACAGGACACGGGACGGTTTTCCTTCAGAAGTATTTTATCTGCTCCTTCGATCTTAGCTGTGATGGAGAAGGAATCATCCATCAACAGTTTAGCTTTTTCTGGATTAATCCAGTTGGACCCACACACGTGACGGTTTGCAGTCAACGAGGCCTTGGCTGTAGCAGACATCGTATTTTTCCAGTCAGAGCCTTTCTGTGTTAGAATGGCCTGGTACGCTAAGGTGTGAAGGTGAAGTCTGGTCAACTTCCTCTTGCCATTCATGTCCTTCGATTGGTTCAGGAGATGGAAGACGGTTCTCATTTGGTCAAGAACTGAGGCGATTCTTGGTCGGGAGTCCGAGATTAGCGCAATCTTTCCCTCGGTGAGAATGCTGACGAGGTTTGGCAGTTCTTGTTCATTCATTCCAAGTGAGTCGGAGTAGTACACGACATGGTCGACTATTTCCTTCATAAAAGTTTCATCACTGAATGAGGCCAACTCAAAATGGATCTTTGTACTGCGATCAGTCTTAATCAATAGGTCCTGAAGCTTTTTCAGTCTCTCCTGACGTATGCCTAACAAATGGGTTAACAAAAATCATGAGACAAAAGCATGACATTGTGCTTCACAAAAAACTTACTATACAGAACGCTTAAAAATAGATACGAGTCGTGCTCTGTGAATAGGGGGTTTAATGCATGTGCGTAAAGTGTCGTCCCAGAGTAGCCTGTGAAGTCCACAAAGGCTTATCAGGGATGACACTTTCCACTTATATGATATTTTTTCGTTTAAAGAGTATCTTCTTAGTAAAAAAAGCAGTTTAGGCGGAAAGTATGGGCCAAAACCCTATATTCACAGAACACTGTGTCTTTTCATTTTCATTTCAATATTCAGATTTATTTGCAAACACTTGGCAACAATAATTTACTAACATCTTTACAAACAAGAAATTGTTTCACAAACTGTTCATTACTAAAATGAATGGTGGCGGGAAATGCAGGTGAAAGCCCTTGAATTGTGTGTAATTAAAGGACACCAAATCATCCATGTGAGATATAATTCAATCTTAATAAGAAAGTAAGAAGTCAACGTTATCAAGCCCCTCAAATGTAATTTCAACTACCATTTAACCACTTCAATATACGAGACATCTGCACTTAAAACATGTTAATTTTAGCATAATGAATTAAATTAAAAACAATGGCTGTCAGAAAACACCGCGCTCGACTTTTCGAGTGCTTGACAGTATAAAGTAAGCCATCATGGGGAAATTGTTCATATTCAATAATGTCAAGGTAATTTAGTCAAATTCTAATTGGAAGAAGACCATAATTGAAACATATTTTAAAGAAGTGGTACATTATAGAAGATTCTGAGTTCAGGTATATTTTCCACAATATATATTGAACTATTGTAAAGACATAAAAAAAACTAATATGATTAAATTTCAAGTTTGATAGAATAGTTTGGGTGGGATGGTTGGACAGTCTTTCAAAAATAAAATAATAAAAATAAATGTTTGCGTTTTTTTACCATGTTTTTACCATGGGATTCTGGGTTGGGGCATGGGGGATGGTTTGGGTGGAGTCCATTGTGGTATGTCAGGTAAGTGCTGTTTTGTCAAAGTATGAATCAATTCTGATCCTAAATAAAGAAGTAATAGCAATTTAAGCAAAATTTATTTATTTGACATTGAGATTCAAGATCATTCAAAAGTCAAGGTCAAATTCAACTTGCCAGGTACAGTACCCTCATGATAGAAAGAATGTATTTGAAATTTGAAAGCAATAGTCTTGATACTTTAGAAGTGAAGTGCATCTAAACACAAAATTTAACAAAATATCCAAAGTTACCAAGTCAAAAAAGGGCCATAATTCCGTCAAAATGCCAACCAGAGTTATGCAACTTGTCCTGTACAGTCCCCTTATGATAGTTAGTGATTGTTTTAAGTCTGAAAGCAATAGCTATGATACTATAGGAGTAAAATGGACCAAAACACAAAACTTAACCAATTTTTCAATAAGTAAAAATGCCAGTTAGAGTTACATAACTTTGCCTGCACAGTGCCCTTATGATAGTTAGTAAGTGTTGCAAGTATGAAAGCAATAGCTTTGATACTTAAGAAATAAAGTGGACCTCAACACAAAACTTAACCAAATTTTCAATTTTCTAACTATAAAAAGGGACATAACTCTAAAAACAAGAAACCGTCAGAGATGGGTGATGCTCCCCAAAGTGCTTTTTTGTCACAATATTGCACTTTATATTCAGATAAAAGGAAAAGTCTTGAGGGCACAGTAGTTGGGGGGACAATAATTTTTTATAGAAAATTTCAAAGGGCCATAACTCTGTGAAAAATCATCTGACCAGAACCCACTGATAATATGCACATCTCCTCTTAGTAGTGAAGCTTCCCATAAAGTTTCATTGAATTCAGGTCATTAGTTGCTGAGAAATAGCCCGGACAAGAATTGCACTACATGTACAGTTAATGGAAATTTCAAAGGGCCATAACTCTGTGACAAATCATCCGACCAAGACCCACTGATAATATGCACATCTCCTCTTGATAGTGAAGCTTCCCATAAAGTTTCATTGAATTCAGGTCATTAGTTGCTGAGAAATAGCCTGGACAAGAATTGCACTATATGTACAGTTAATGGAAAATTTCAAAGGGCCATAACTCTGTGAAAAATCATCCGACCAGAACCCGCTGATAATATGCACATCTCCTCTTGGTAGTAAAGCTTCCCATAAAGTTTCATTGAATTCCGGTCATTAGTTGCTGAGAAATAGCCCGGACAAGAATTGCACTATATGTACAGTTAATGGAAAATATCAAAGGGCCATAACTCTGGGAAAAATCATCCGACCAGAACACGCTGCTAATATGCACATCTCCTCTTGGTAGTGAAGCTTCCCATAAAGTTTCATTGAATTCGGGTCATTAGTTGCTTAGAAATAGCCCGGACAAAAATTGTGCACAATCGGACGGACGGACAGACAAAGCGGCGACTATATGCTCCCCCCAAAATAAATTTTGGGGGAGCATAATAATGCTGACAGAGTTATGCACCTTGACCTACACAATTGTCTTGTTGTCATAAAGAAGTATTCCAAGTTTGATTTAATTATCTTCGATAGTGTTAAAGTTATTTGACTTTATAAAAAAACTTTAACCGACGCCGATGCCGGGACGAGTGGTATAGCTCTCATTTTTCTTCGAAAAGTCGAGCTTAAAACAATGGCTAATTTAGAATACATGTATTACTTGTTTGTATCCTAGAATAGAATAGATTGCCCAAATGCTTCCAAATGTAGAAAAAAACCATGAACTTCCTGTTCCTCTAGGCCAAATAACATGTGAACATGTTTAAAATACATAATAATACCATAATCCAAAACACATCATTACAAAACCTTGTTTGAAGGGAAAGCTGTCCATCATCTGAAGCCCTCCTACGACAAGAACGGAAGGGTCAAAGGTAGGAAGCTCTGCCTCAAGGTCCTCTAGCGTGTCAAGGAATGGGTTGCTCTTGTCACTGTGTATTATAAACCTGAAACAACAAAATAAGGCTGAATTCGATAATAATCTCAGAATATGCAGAGTATGATTAACCTTGCATGATAAAATACACTGTTTATGATAAACATGTGATGACAGAATGCAATACGAAAATACACTGTGTATGATAAACTTGCAATGACAGAATGCAATAAGAGAATACACTGTGTATGATAATTTTGCAATGACAGAATGCAATAAGAGAATACACTGTGTATGATAAACTTGCAATGACAGAATGCAATAAGATAACACACTGTGTATGATAAACTTGCAATGACAGAATGCAATAAGAGAATACACTGTGTATGATAATTTTGCAATGACAGAATGCAATAAGAGAATACACTGTGTATGATAAACTTGCAATGACAGAATGCAATAAGAGAACACACTGTGTATGATAAACTTGCAATGACAGAATGCAATAAGATAACACACTGTGTATGATAAACTTGCAATGACAGAATGCAATAAGAGAACACACTGTGTATGATAAACTTGCTATGACAGAATATGCTGTGCAGGATAAACATGGAATGACAGAATATGCTGTCTATGCAATATTTGACCTTTGACCTTGATCTTTAACCTTGAAGGATGACCTTGACCTTTAACCACTCAAAATGTGCAGCTCCATGAGATACACATGCATGCCAAATATCAAGTTGCTATCTTCAATATTGCAAAAGTTATGACCAATGTTAAAGTTTGACGCAAACCACCAAAGAAACCAACAGACAGGGAAAAAACAATATGTCCCCCAGTATAGTCTGGGGGACATAAAAAAGTATGATTTACCTTAAATGACAGAATACTGTGAATAATAAACCTGCAAAAAAGAATACAGACAGTTAAAAAACTATTTGCCACCCTTCGGGGGCATAATAAACAAGAGATGTGTTTGTCAGAAACACAATGCCCCCTTTTGCGTCGCTTTGAAGCCATATATTTGACCTTTGACCTTGAAGGATGACCTTTACCTTTCACCACTCAAAATGTGCAGCTCCATGAGATACACATGCATGCCAAATATCAAGTTGCTATCTTCAATATTGCAAAAGTTATGACCAATGTTAAAGTTTTCGGACGGATGGACGGACTGACGAACAGTTAAAAAACTATATGCCACCCTTCGCAATTACATAATACACTATTTATAATAAACCTGCAATAACAAAATACACTGTGTGTGATAAGCCTGCAACAATGGAATAAAGCTATAAATTAAAAACCTGTACTGACAGAAAACTGTAATGCCCTGGCATTGTCATATTCTTCATATATTTTTATAAAGTAAACAAGTTACTCTATGCTGTTTGTTTTGTGTCAAGTTGATGCTCCTGAATTTGCAGGACAGGCCATTTTGTGCCGAAAATAACCTGCCTCTCCAAACCCTTCCTTACACTTTCTTGAATATTTGTACAGTCTCGTTATCTCGACATCGCATATCTCAATTTTCTTGAAATGTAAGCTCAATGTCCCATTTTTTTTCTTTTTATCCATATTTATAAACATAGCACATCTCGATTTTCGTTATCTCGAATAATTCGATATCTCGATATAAATATTCGTCCAAAGTCCCGATTTTACATGTATTTACTGTCGTTAGCCATTAACAATTGAGTAAGGCCTGTCACTTTAACTGCAATTATCTGTAATTAATACACAGCCTGTCGATGGCAAAAAGACTAATTGTTTTTAAATCATTTATTCGACTCTTAAAGAATTTCAACAAATTAAAGTTGAATTCATTACATACCACTTAAATGTTTAGTCAAATTCTCAAATTGGCATAAATAAATTTGTAATCCGAAACATGCTTCTGAATTTTAATGTTTAATAACGCGACATAAACAAATTCTAGCTTCAAAGAAACAGTGCTTCGGGTATTTCTGCTGTTTCTTTGTCTTAGTCAAAAGCGCGCGAAAACTATGCAGATATGTACAACGTCACATGAAAAGTGTTGGTGTATTTATTGAACAGCCAGTCAGGCGACATAAGTGTTCAGTTGGAAAACCCAGTCCCGATTGGACATTATTTCATTACATCTTTAAATAGTCACATATGCCAAAATTCATTATCTACTTAAGAAAAAAGGCGAATGTTTTAAATAATATTTGTGAAATTCTTGAGTTTACAATTAAACAAGAGCTGTCTCCATCGGAAGACATATGCCCCCGAAAAACGCTTTTTTCGAAACCTAAACGCAGATTTCGAAACCTAAACGCGGACCCTAAGTTCAAGTTCAAGGTCAAAGGGATCAAAATGTGTGTGCGTATGGAAAGGCCTTGTTAATATACACATGCATACCAAATATGAAGGTTACATCTGAAGCGACATTGAAGTTATGAACATTTTTCGCAACTTAAACGAAACTTAAACGAAAAAGTGTGACGGAAAGACAGACGGGCAGACAGACAGACAGTGCGATTGTTATATGCCCTCCTTCGGGGGCATAATAATAGATTTACAAAATATATATTGAATTGTGAATGTTAATTCAATGTAAACTTTTTAACATCTACGATCTTTATTATGTGTAAATTTGCTATCTCATTTCAATTTCTTGATGGCCCTTCATTACACACCTAAGTAATGTTTTAAATGTGGATTGAGGGAACGAAAATTATTTTGGTTATTCTGCTTATACAGTCCGTCTAAAGTTATTGACAATGTGACCCTTCGGTGTGGCTAGTAATAATTACACCTCTGAGAATTGTGGTTTCACAAAAAAAGAAATTATATAGTAAGTTATTATGTTATAAATATTAAGTATAAATAGACCCGGGGCTTGTCCAGTTTTGACCCCAGAGTATGCATGTTTTTAACAAATTTTGTAGAGGTCATGACTATCTTATGTCCCATATTAAATTTAAAAGCTCTAGAAAATCTAAAGATAAACATTCTTACAAAGTTTACTCAATACTAAGTTGTAAATGTGAAGTCAAAAGTGGTTATAAGGTTTTCATAAGATTTAACCTTGTGTCCTAGTTTTGGAAAGCACATGACCCAGGTTCAAACTGGGCCTAGATATCTTCCAGATAAACGTTCCAAAGTTTATATACACTCTTCAAGTAAATGTACTGAAGCTGATAGTTACCTATATAACATGCATGTATGTAATACAATATATTGAAAATAAAATTTTGAAAAAAACAACATTAAAAATAAGCATTCATCATTTTCATCAAGATTGAACAAATACCCTTTGGCCTCTAGAGTGGTTATAAGCCTTAAGTTTGCACATACCGGCTCGCCATGTGAAGACAGATGTCAGACATATGGTGGTCACAATATCTCACTTCGTGCTCAGGCGAGTTAAAAACTATTGAGAGGTTATTAATTTACTTTAACAAGTTGACGATTAGAGATTTTTAAGCTGATAAAACATTTTAAAATTATTCAATATATATATTTTAATCAGCTTCTAGTATTGGGCTCATTTTTATTAACCTTACCATCAAAGGTACTTTTCTCTATCTTTTGCAACATATTGCATATAAATTTAATGTAGGCCTTATTTCTCAATTCATACCGACTGCAAAATATTACATGAGGATGAGTATTCAATTTGGTTGGGTGATAGGTAGGTAAAACTCAATGTTGTGCTTTAACTTCAAGATAAGAGACTGGTTTAACACCGTAGTTAACGCTTTAAACCTAAAAACACAAGTTATTAGTTGCTAGCAAGCTAACAACTAAAAATCAGGATTCAAACATTTGCCAGTTGTAACAAAACAGTTGGTAAAAATGCTAAGGAGCAGTCTACAATCAATCTACCAATATCCAATCTCCATGCAGAGTTGTCGTTCCTTACACTCACATACAATTTGATTCAGCTATGCTGGTTCCCCGTCAAATCTCTGCACGGAGGTTGACCGATATCAGTAGCCTGCATGTTAACTGTCAATATCATATTTCACCCATTTTCAGAAAATGATTTGTCCCTGTATTATCAGTGAAATGTAGAGTTCACTTTATGTATGGCTTGTGTGTAGATTTACTACGGATTTGTACTTCAGTGTGATTTAAAGAGGAGTGTGGCTGAAACAGGAAACGTAATTCAGCTTTTTACAAGGTTTAATTAAGTATATTATTTTGGTAAATATACTTACTTAAAGACTTTGTGGTGTAAGTCTTCAAAAATACTCATTCTTTTCATAGGAAGGGGATCATTCTATTAAATAGTAAATACAAAACATTTCAGAACAAAAGACAGTTCACAATATCTACTGTAAAATGGCAACATCTCTAGGATCAGGTCATAATAGTTCAGATTTAGTGAAGGACTATGTTTGTGAGGGTTGTGAAAGTAGAAACATTTATGAAAGTGCAGATTATTCTTGTGCAACATGTACAAAGTTTTTCTGCAGAAAATGCATTGATCCTCATGATCAAATATATGCAAACCATTCCAAATATGGAAGAGGAGAAACAAATAAATGGCCCCTTACAAAGACAACGGAGGATTTGCTACTAAATTGTGCTGTCCACAAAGAGGAGAAACTGAAAATGTTTTGTCAGGACCACAGTCAGCTGTGTTGCACTGATTGTGTTTTACTGAATCACAGGTAAGTTGCACAAAGTCATGCAATAAATGGGGAAATCCCACCAATCTCATATGGTAAAAACAAAGCTGGCCCCTTAAAATCCTTTCCCAATCACATACCAATATACCACATACATGTACCAATCCACCATTATTGTATGAATGAATCAAACTTTGGAACATAAAGGTGATCAGTCTTGTTTGTACCTAAGTATTAGAGTTTATTTCCAATGTATATCGCAATCCAAGCTAAGTATTTTCATTGTAACATACTGGAGTTTCAAAAAATAGGCTGCATTCACTAGAAGCAAGAAAATAGGTGTCTTTTTTCATTCTTCAGCTGTAGTTCTTCTCGAATGCTCTGAGCTTTTAAAAATACATACGTACAGCTCAGAGGGTCAATAGCTGGGAGTTGGATTATTGCAACTATCTTCAGCTGCACTTCGCAGTTATTAAATGCATTTTATAGTAAAACTAAACAGGATTAGAGTGTCGATGGCTGCAATTTTTTAAGAGATTATTTTTAGATGTCTATATTACAAAATAAGCCATACATTGGTTGTTATGCACAATCTTTATTTGATAAGGTTTTTGATGGTACAGGACTGTATGCTTACCCTGACTGTTAAATTCTAGTTTTATAAAGCTGTAAAATTCTTGTTTGTAAAACTGTTAAATTCTTGTTTATAAACCTGTGAAGTGTAAATTGAATCATGATTTTTTAGCTCGGCTGTTTTCGGAGAAAACCCGAGGTATTGTCATAGCCAGCTCCTTGTCCGCCATCTGAGTCGTGCTAAAACATTAACATAGGCTCTAAAATCAAAGTAATTCCACCTACAACTTTGAAATTTCATATGTAGATGCACCTTGATAGGTACTACACGCCCCACCCATTTTTGGGTCACTAGGTCAAAGGTCAAGGTCACTGTTACCTCTTATATCAAACTTAAACATAGGCTCTAAAATCAAAGTGCTTCCACCTTCAACTTTGAAACTTTCTATGTAGATGCACCTTGATCAGTTCTACACGCCACACCCATGTTTGGGTCACTAGGTCAAAGGTCAAGGTCATTGTGACCTCTTATATAAAACTTTAACATAGGCTCTAAATTCAAAGTGCTTCCACCTACAACTTTGAAACTTCCTATGAAGATGCACCTGGATGAGTTCTACATGCCACACCTAATTTTTGGGTCACTAGGTCAAAGGTCAAGGTCACTGTGACCCACGGTAATTCATTTACACAATGCTTCGAAAATGAGAGTTCTTCCAACTCCAGCCTTCAGAGTTTATGCACCTTAATGACTGACCTTTCTTCCTTTTCTTCTGACAAGCTTTCTTTTTATTCAAAACTGCACCCACAGCCGAGCGTTGGCACCCGCTATGCGGTGCTCTTGTTATTTCTTTTATGATAAGTTTTTAATTTAGACTCAAAATGTTTGCCAAGACATGATCTGCTTTGCAAATTATAAATTTGATAGTTGTTTATGTTGTAATGTTGTAAGAAAATGCATGCCCACAAATGATTCTTGCAGAAATTTTGATACTTGTTTCTATTTCAGACAGTGCACAAATGTGGCTCTAATTTCTGAGTCAGCCAAAAACCTGTCAATGGATATGCGACAGTTGTCAAACAATCTGCAAACTATTGTTGATGAACTAAATAAGTTTAAGAGTAAACAAGAGGCCAGCATTCAGTCCGTGGAGGTATCATGTAATGCAAAACTGCAAGAAATCCAGGACATGCGAAAGAAATTAAATGCTGCTTTGGATGTACTAGAACATACATCATTGAAAGAATTGGATGAAAATCGGACCACAATGATAACCTCTCTCAAGAAAGATGTTGAAAACTGCAGCAGACTGAAGGATGACTTGCAAAAACTCAGTGAAGCTGTAAATGGCCTTTGTGATAAGAGCAAGAAAGAACTTGAGTTCATAGCCAGCAGGAAATGTCTGGACAAAATACAAGAGTCTGAGTCATATCTAAAGGAGAACCGTGTAAATGTGCAGAGTTCAATGATATTCAAAGCAAACACTGATATTGAGCTGTACCTGTCTAAACAGTCTAGTCTAGGAAGGATTTTAGACAGTATGCAGTCTCTCCCAGTCAAGATGAATCCAGACCAGGTATTAACTGTAAAGAGGATATTAGAGTACACTGTGAGCATACCAAGCGACACAAGTCAGTCTTTCAGCATCTATGGCATTTGCATCATGCCGAGTGACCAGGTCATTGTTACAGATTTCCTAAATCAAAAAGTGATGCTGTTGAACCAGCAATACAAAGTGTTAAGTCACTGTCATGTGTCTGGTTCTCCATGGGACATTTGCCAAATCACATCCAGTGAGGTGGCTGTAACTTTCAGTACAGATGTGCAGTTTATCTCTATTAACAATGGAAATCTGGTGAGTGGGAGAAAGATTTCATTACAGCATGTTGTTTATGGTATTGCCCACCATAAGGGAGAGTTGTATATCACCTCTGGCACTGCCCTGTACCACTACAATATGACTGGGACACTTGTGAAAAAGCTGTTTGAGGATGCTGGTGACCTTTATACAGGTAAATGTATTTTTTGTATTAATACATATACAATATTTTATTTATTGATGATACTTTAAAACTCATAACATTTTGTAATTATTTTTCAAAACAAAAATGTAAAAAAGTAACAATAGTGTTAATGCATATATCAGAACCCTAATCTACTTATATACAACATGTTAATTGTTTTGCAGTGTTTTACTGTGCAGTGAGTCCTGCTGGGGACAAGATCTATGTCACCAACTACACACAGCACAAGCTCCTTACTCTGGCTACAGATGGGACTCTGATATCCACCCTTGAGCACCCTGAACTACAATACCCAAGGGGTGTACACGTAACACCTGCAGGACAAGTGTTAGTCTGTGGATACACTTCCAATACTGTCATACAAGTGGATCACGAGGGAAAAAAGAAACTAGCAACTCTGGCTTCACAAAGAGATGGACTCAGCCAACCAGCCTCTGTCTGCTACAACACCAACACTCACCAATTGATTGTGGGACTATATAATAATACTAAAATCTTTGTTATGGACTTGCAATAGCTCTTCCATTTGATGAAAACATTCACTTGAAACACTTTTATAAACATAATTGCCCATTTTTCTCTTAATGGCTAATTCAGTATCAGCAATTTATATCTAGGTAAAGAAAAAACATATTCATACAGTTTAATTTTGTTATGAGCGAATAATAATAAAATTGTATTTAAAAATGAGTTGTTTCAATGCTCGAAAGATTGCACCATTTTAATTTTGAATATATGACAACTGTCTATAATGTTGATATTAGTTAGTTCTCAAGTCAAGTTATGTTAAGTAATTATTAAAATGTATTTACATTTTATTATTTATAAATTCTGATGTTTTTCATAACTCATGAGTTATTGTTAAGGAAGAAATGTTTTTATGTTATTTATACACAATCTTTTCACAAAAAAAAGTATTTTGATATCTATGCCATATTTGTATGTGTGCTTTTGATTGCCTATTGAAGTCATATATATATATATATATACATCACATAAATTTGTTTCTTCTTTGCGATATAAACTACACAGGTCCGTTATTTTGAAGATGCACGCGCATCTAATAGTGCCTGCTATGTTGTAACATGTGTGCAAATAATAACCAAAGATTTATCTTTATATACTTAGGGTAAACGCACGATTTGTTTGGCATTTCGGAGGAAATAAAGAATATATATAAGTTATCTTTATATAAAATGTATCTCAAAATGTGAAATGCTTAACAATAAAAATGAATTTTGTATAAAGAAGCAAATTTTTTCGTGTCCAACTCTCCCAGGGAGACAACTCGCACAGAACAATAATACGGTACATATTATTAATAGTAACGATTCGTTTGGCAGGTAACGAGTGTGTTTTTTTATTATTAATCATGTCTTAAACAAAAGCTGTCTCCATAGGATGACATATGCCCCTGAAAACTACTTTGATAGAAGTTATGAGCATTTTTCTAAACCTAAACGCAGATTTCGAAACCTAAAGGCGGACCCTAAGTTCAAAGTCAAGGTCAAGGGGGTCAAAATTTGTGTGTGTATGGTGTGACTTGTCCATATACACATGCATACCAAATATGAAGGTTACATCTGAACCGACATAGAAGTTATGGGCTTTTTTCGAAACCTAAACGCAAAGTGTGACGGACAGACAGACAGAAGGACAGACGGAGGGACAGACGGTGCATTCACTATATGCCCTCCTTTGGGGGCATTAAAATACGGGATAATCTGGCAATAAAAAGCGACGGGAAAGAAGTAGGTATGCAGTAATTGATACAAGTTGGGTTGATACGGATGCATTGGGGAATCTTTGTAAACGCCTAATAGGATATCTCAAGCTCTCGTTATCTTAATATTTTTTCTTGTTCCCGCCGACTTCGAGATAAAGGGTAGACTGTAGATGTTGTTTAGATGCGTTCCTTACAAAAAAATTTTTTTTTGTGAAAAATATCTAGTCTATTTTGTTTGACAGTGTTATTTTGCTATTTAGAAATAGAAGAATAGATCACTCCTTTTATTCCAACATGCATTAATTTCATTCCTATGTACGTTTTTTATACACATGTACACTAATATTTGTATACACATGTACACATGTACAATAATGCATGTACCTGTTAGCTTTGTTTGCTGTATAGTTGCCCCATGAACTTCCGGCACTGTATTCAAACAAGATGTGTAACTCGTCTTCTTTAAGTGGTTTACCAAGAACTAAAAAATAAATCTTAATTGTTTAATATGTTATTTCATGAAATCTTTTTGTTTAGTACGGTAGTAAATAAAAATGATAATGATACTCGTATGCTTGCTTAATAAGGATACCATTAAGCATCTACAGGTAAAACAAGCTGATGAATGAAGTCCCATTGCCCAACATTCAGTGAGCAGAAATGTTATTCTTGATATAATGTATCAGGTATGTTGACTCATAATGTATATTGTATATGATATGTATGGTCAATTAATATTGCTATAATTTCTTTTGAACATCAACAAGGAGCAAAAATTAAACAAGGGCTGTTTGTAAAACAGGCATGCCCCCCCAAATGGGCTGTCCATTGTAGTGGCAGCCATTGTGTGACTACGTTAGACACCATTTTACTGCTTCAGGTCACTGTGACCTTGACCTTCGACCTAATGACCTGAAAATCAATAGCGGTCATCTGACAGTCATGATCAATGTACCAATGAAGTTTCATGATCCTAAACATAAGCGTTCTTGAGTTATCATCCGGAAACCATTTGGTGGACGGACCGACCGACCGACTGACCGACATGTGCAAAACGATATACCCCCTCTTCTTCGAAGGGGGGCATAAATATCAAACCTTTTATTGAATCCGGAATTGTTTTCATTGATTCTTTAGTAAATCTTGCTGCCAAAAGTATTTCTGCTCCTTACATTGCGAGTCGTCGTGCCATAGCAGGGACATTCCCACCCATAGCAAGACGTGCTCCACGTGTCTGTCTAGCCACTCTTGCAATTTCGGAAAACAGAGTGACGTTTGCAACGTATCATCTGAAATCAAATTGTCTTCTTTGTAACTCAATGTAATAAAAGTACATACTTTGTAGAGTACTAGTAGATAGTGTTGTTTGTCAAATATTCAACTTCTGAGCCATGTTGTTATAGAATCAATTTTAAAGCACTCTTGCTATTCAAACCATGGTACTCTAGGGGACTGGTCAGAATTTACAAAAGGAACATAATTTTAGCACATAGAGCAGAAAGGAAATTGCTTGAAACACTTTGAAAGATGGTCATCTTCCCCCAATAAATAGTTTAAGCATAATTTTAGATTTGGCCTTCAATCACAAAAACATTTTGATCCTTTACCTCCTAGGTGTGATCAATAATCACATGTTATTGGTTATAGAGGCTATAAAAATCAATATACGTTTGTGACTTAGTATAACGTAACATAATGATAACCATTTGACCATCCGTTACTTTATTGTGTGCTTTTTACAATTTCTGGTGTCTGACAGAGAGAAATCATTCCCAACAGACGTTCATTTCATATTCAGCCATACATAATGTCAGAAATAATGAGTGACATTGTGCTGGCAAGTGTCACTTTGTATGGCAGAAGCATAAAATCACTCCAATCATATATAACGTTTACAAGGTTCTATTGGTTATGTCAAACTATCACTAGGAGCTCAGTAAAATGTGGTGCTGTGTCCTTACTCTGCAGCTGCCCCTTGTTTAAAGAAGTATGTGAAAATTTTATTGAAGTCCTCTTTTGATTCAATATCGTCCACATGCTCAGGATTCGCCGGAGATGTTTAATTTAGACCCTGAAGTACGTCTTGCGCATTTACGATGATATCCTCGCCCCCACCGAACCTAGAGCTATTCGGATATTCTTATCCACTCCCACTTTCTTCTCTGCTCTTAGCAACCCCCGCATAACGTGTGTCATTTTATCTTTCATTAAGTCGTCTCTGTGTTTTTTGTAAAGTAAAGCACATAAAAGTACTATTAAAGCCACACAAATGGCAGTTTTTGAGTTTAGCGAAGCCATTTGTTAAAAAAATAGCTTCAATGATTGTTAAACCCTGTTTCCTGGTCCGTGAGTTGTTGTTGTTGTTGTTTACGTCTACTGCTCGTTGTGCACAAGACACGCGAGTATTGCCTGCTTGATTCAAGTCAAGTCAAGTCAAGTAATATTTATTTATAAAGTCGGGTATATAAACATATAAACACAAGCTCTGAAGAGCTTTTAAAACCGACTTAAAAACTCAACATTTACATGATAACACAATAGCACATATAGTATACAACTACCTAACGTGAGACATATTATTTAAAAAAAAGTTAAAACATAAAAAATGAGCAATACATGGCAACACAACATTGGATGACGAAATCGATTATTTATCAAACCAGTCAGTCAATTAATTATTTAGATAATTAGACAAACAAAACAATCAACCGAGCAAACTGCTAAAATTGAACCTACTCAAGCATAGATGTCTGTAGATACAGATTTTGATTTGATTTTGTGTTGATTGAGTGATATAAAATGGAACATGCCCAAAACGGCAATAAATTTACCTGCTTCAAAATTAGATGAATCTTTGTCATAATTTATCTGGTTCAAATTGTTAGTAGTCTTTATGAATGCGTGGAAGCCAGTTTAGTTCATTGAAAAATCGTTGCCAACAGGAAAAATGTGTCTATCTTTCAATCGATTTTGACTCAAACGTTTTGTCGAATCAAGCGTCTTCGCATTCAGGCGTTCAATGACTCTGAGTGAAAAGTGAATTGCGTCAAATTATCACAAATATCCAATTTTCTTCAGACCGAGACATGCAAACAACATATTGTATAGGTTTGAATCCCGATTTTACTTGAGCTTTTCTCTATCTATCAGAATAAACTCATGACATGTATTCAGCACGATAACGTTACATGGTATTTTACAAATGTCATGCACTTGGTCTTTTCAAGTTATCATGTAAATTATGTATCCTGGTCTATCGTAAGTTCGTGGATATAACAAATAGAACAGTTTTATAAGTAATTATATTTTTATTTTGATCAAAAAAATATAATTAAACATAAATTGAATCCTCACCTGTGTGAATAATAACAAAGAATCAAATTCAATTGTAATCTTGTCTTCAAAATTCAAATTAACAAACACCATCCATCATTATGAACTGCCATTTTGAATTCATGTAATATTGCTGCAAATTTGTTAAGCTTTATAAAATCTAACTGGCCACAACTCATAAACAGAGGGTTTAATATACAAAAATGTTCGTCAGGGTCTGTAGATTTCAGAACAAGATGTCGTTTTTCTGGAAAGTGCTGGAGGGCTTAGAAATCCAAGATGGCGTCCAAGATGGCCGCCGTTTTATGGTTCAATTACTAATAAAGATGAATTGAATACGTCTATTGAACACCTATATGTACTGACTTTAATATCTGATAGAAGTAATCCATTGATATAGGGCTTCTACCAAACAGATCACCAAGGTCACCAAAGGTCAAGGTCAAGGTCATTTCATGGTCAAAATGGAAAACTAAACGAAACTTTGAGTATTGACATATCATTTTCTTTTTTAATTCAAATGCTTTACACTTGCTGAGATAACTAACCTCTTTATTATATAGCCACATTTACAAGCTTCATTTTAAACAAAAAGCAAATGCCTAAAATTGTGTTGGTAACCATGATAACCAAGATTACATACGCTATGTGGCCATTTTCCTGGTTCGTGGAAAGTCATTTGGCATTATAACCATAAAGTTTAATAAGTTTGCTTTTAATCTTTAATAAATACTTTAAGACTTATCAAGGCAAATGTAAAGAACAGCTATGCAGTGTTCCATGTATCATATTTTTTCAACAATCAAATCTAACCAGGTATTAGTGCTTGATACAGACTCATAAACGTTATTTACAAATGTTGCAAATTATGAGATTTTACATTGTATTTACTAATACAAATGATGCAAATAACAAATTATGTTTTTAAGTTACAAACACTGAAAAACAACTCCTGTAAACCAGGAAGTGACTGACTGTCAAACGTCCTACTTGTTGCTTTCGGAAGTCGTGGAATCCTCGTTGACTCGGCTGGCGCACTGCTGACCAACATACTTGTCATCGCATGAGTCGTCCTTTAACCATCAACTGTTCGCTCATTCAGATTCCAGTTATCAGCAACTGCCACTTCAAGCTTCCCCCTTTGGTCTCTAGGTAGTATATTGTCTGGTACAATACCACCAGAGTCTGTTATTTTGTGTGATGCAATGTTCTGTTGGGCTGCTGATGTCAAGAACAACCGAAGATCTGGATATGAGATGGAATAAACAAGAGAGTACATATCTTCAATCAGATGGCGGCTGCCAAACTCGTTGTTGAGATGTATCCCTAAGCGCAGGTGTTTAGGGGATGGGTTTTACGTGACAATTGTAGTTAGGTCACAAGCAACAGCTAGACATATTGTAATGGTCCTCTCAGAAACTTCCTTGTAGCATTTTTGTCATGTAACCAACACACTGCCTTGGAAAGACAAGGGCTCCACAAACTGCTTCTGATCTGACAATTTGATTTCTTCTGGAGCGTAAAAAAAGTCATCAAATTTAGGATTATTCTCTATAATTCGTCTTCTCAAAATACCCATCGCCTTATGAACTACAGCTTCATCTGTGTCGTCCTCTGACTCTGGTAGTTCATCGTTTGAACACTCATTGTCATCTTGAATGACCTGTTTTATCTCCTTTGACTTTCTGACAGCATCATTAATAGTCAAACTAGACGAACAAACTAGATCAGGCTTTTCATGCTGATGAATAAAGGATACCTCTGGCCATAATTTTTCAAACAACCTTTTCAAATTGGAACTTTTATAAGAGTTTGCATCATTTGAACTTCCTTCTGATTCAGCAATTTCAACAAAACGTTTGTTTAATGTAGGAAAGAAAAAACCTTTTTATCAACAACAATAGAATGCTCAAATTCATGTTTAATCATCTCATCAATTATTGTGTATGAAATTGTTTGGTTTTCAGAAGTGGCCTTATTGGGTGTCAGCCCGGAAAATGCATAAGTATTACACTGGTAGTATTTAGTCAAACAACCTTTTTTCTATGATATCGTGCCTCAATGGCTACAAGATCACCATTTGGCACACTTGCCAATCTGTCGATAATGGCTACATCATTTATTGCAGTAGCAATATCTTACACTTTGCGATATATAGAGTTAGAGTCTGAAGATATAGAAGTTTCAACTAGGCCAAACAAAAAAAAGATGTGTGTTTCGGGTAACCCGACCCTACCTACGATTTTGGTCCCGACCCTACTTTTTTTCGTCTTGTAAAAAAAAAGATCTCTGAAAAAAATAGTGCCCGAAAATAACCGCGCATTTGCCACTTCTGCTATCGTTATCAATCATCCGATTTTACACCCGGCAATTATCGATTGCACACTATTATCCAGCGTAGAATTTCATAAATTTCCAAGGATTCGCATAGTATTGACGATTTTGACAGACACGCTCCATTATCCGCATAGAGTCGCTTTCGCACATTTTAATCCCTTTTGTTGAAACATCGCTGTCTACACAATAGGTCAGTAGAACCGCTATGCGTGTTTTTTAATGGACCGGAACTTATTTCATACTCGACCTCGAAATCATTAGAACTAATGTTCTGAGCAAGTTTTATGATCATTGAACAAACTGATGTGTGTTTTAAGTGTTTACATGGTTTCCCAGACGCAAAAGAAGAAAAACCAGAGCGGAATCATTTACAAACTCAGCCGAGATATCATTAAAAAATGTTCTGATTGAAATTAATGATGATTGTCTTTTAGCGCGTCCACAATATATCACTATATCCTCGAACAACTGTCTCACCTCCTTGTTTCACTATAGCCACATAAGAAAACTGCCCTACCCAACGGCGGACATCTTTTTAAAAGGACAAGGGCCATTTTCAAACTATGCTGATATATCATTTGAAAAAACGGTTCTATGCAAGTCTCATAATGATTGTGCAAAACATCAGACTTCTAGAGTGTCACAAGGTTTGACTATACCCATGTTATAACAGCTGCTACCCCCTCCCGCAGACAGCCATGTTTTTAACGAACAAAAATCGTTTCCAAACACTCTGCTGATATATCATAAGAAACACATGTTCTGGGTACGTTTTATGAAGATTGTGTAACACATGTTTCTTCTAGATTTTCACAAGCCCTGTTTTTTTAAATTGACGTTGGTGACGTTGTCCGAAATATCATTGCGACAAATGTGCTGAAAAAGTTTCGTGAAAATTGAGCAATCCATGTGTGCTCTGAAGTGTCAATATGGTACATGATAACGAACAGACGACGCACACAATATTGTCGCAAAAGGTCTTCGTGAGCAATGTGTACTCAGATAAGATACAATCATTGTGCACACATCAGCAGTGAAAACAAACAGCTTGGCGAAGAAATCAGAACATGCTATCAGTAGATATTACTTGATGGGGATAATGGTCTTTACATTTGTGCAGGGTTAAGATTTCCCACAATTAATGATAATATCCTTGTTTTTGGAGAGCTTTTCAAACAAACTTCTCACAGGCGACCAAATTGTTTTACCGCCGAGGATAAGTTTTATGACTGTTATCACATTTTTTTTGTCTGACTCAGGAATTAATTTCAAGCAAGGATGTATTTGGACACAACTTAAAATATAAGTCGGGTGAAATTACTGCAACATTTGCCGAACAGCGCCAACGAGCAGAAGCACACTTTTGGATCTACCTTTAATCCAATTCCAAACACACTTGGAAAAAAATGATTTAGATGAACACGTTACTGAAAAAAAAACGCATTGTAATCGGTAGAATAACGAACAATTTGCTATAATTAATTGCATAGATAGAATTATACAAGCGATTGCGCTAGAAGCCTTAAGAGTTAATCGATTAAGTACACACGCAAAAATAAGTAAACATATATATCGCACCAAGCGCTTTTGAACAGTCACATTTTTTTTCTTCAAACAAAATTCGTTTCTACTTGGAGATTAATCTCCCAATATTAGAATTGTGCCTTATTCATGATTAAATTACATGTGCTGATATATATGTGTGGAGTGTCTCATTTAAAACAAATATGCACAGTTTTTGCTAGCATAATACAATAAGTACACAGGTTATCAGATAATTTGCAAGTAGAATTTTACAAGGTTTATTTAAAACACGTTCAGGTTAAAAGTGGCAATACGCATTTTTTCATTTATGTTAAATTAACGTCAATATATCTGCCCATTAAACTCTTAACAATTGTTCCATGATTTGGAATTGGGTTAAAACTAATTAAGTTTAAACTTCATGATCGTTATACGTGATGCATTTTACGTACATAAACTACAGCTTTGTCACAAACATGACTTAACATACCCTCTCACCACTTTGAAACAGCAAACAAAATTGTGTCTTGAACATGATGCAATTCATGTTATTGCCATGTTTCAAGTTTCAATTCTATCGCTTGAGAAATATGGAAAAAGATCACTTCACAAACGGAGAAAATTGTATACGTTTGCCATAATAGGTTTACTATCAAGGCTAAATAACTCAAGAACGTGTGGATGACTGCTCATGAAAAAGTGTCTCGCACATCTTCACTTTAAAGGGGATTACATATTCCAAGTTTCGATTCAATAGCTTGACAAATGAAGTCGCTCAACAAACTTTAAACATATGATTCGGACAAACAAACAAACAAATCAACCGACCAACCAATCGACCGACCGCCCAACAGCGTGATTCCTACATAACTCCCTGTCAAACTTCGGTGTATAATTATGTCAATCTGTTGTTGTTGTTTTTTTTATAATTAGCAATTAAAAGCCCACATATAGATCTATGAAATTGACACAAGATATGGTCAACGTGCCGCTTATAAGACTTTTTAATAGTGTTATTTGTGTTTTTGTTGTTATACATCAACCACTATTTTTTTCATAATTTTGTTTTTCTAAATGCTTTTCAGTAGATAAAAGTGACCTGGTATTCGTATACAACTAAAACATGAAACCCGGTTGACGACGACCCCTATTGGTACATACGAGCTTGACACAAGATTGTCACTGCACAGTTTATATTTTGTCTCTAATATATATATATATATATATATATATATATATATATATATATATATATATATATATATATATATATATATATATATATATATATATATATTATAATCTTATATTATGTAAATGTAGGTTACAACCAGTAGAGCAAATTCACGTTAATAAATACATGTACAGGTTAATGTAGCTGATAACAAACATGTTAAGTCAGTTTTAAGGTTTAAAATACTGGTTAATGTAGCCGATAACGAACATGATGAGTCCGTTTGAAGTTTATTAATACTTGTTAATGTAGCTGATAACGAACATGTTGAGTCAGTTTGAAGTTTATAAATACTTGTTAATGTAGCTGATAACGAACATGATGAGTCTGTTTGAAGTTTATTAATACTTTGCTAATATAGCTGATAACGAACATGTTGAGTCAGTTTGAAGTTTATAAATACTTGTTAATGTAGCTGATAACGAACATGATGAGTCCGTTTGAAGTTTATTAATACTTGTTAATGTAGCTGATAGCGAACATGTTGAGTCAGTTTAAAGTTTATAAATACTTGTTAATGTAGCTGATAACGAACATGATGAGTCCGTTTGAAGTTTATTAATACTTGTTAATTTAGCTGATGACGAACATGAGGAGTCAGTTTGAAGTTTATAAATACTTGTTAATGTAGCTGACAGCCAACATGTTGAGTCTGTTTGAAGTTTATTAATACTGGTTAATGTAGCTGATAACGAACGTGTTGAGTCAGTTTGAAGTTTTTAAATAATGGTTAATGTAGCTGATAACGAATATGTTGAGTCAGTTTGAAGTTTAAAAATACTTGTTAATGTAGCTGATAACATGATCGAATTAAACAAGACTATTGTTAAGCAATATGGTCCCCTTCCTGTGAAACTCCACCATTGTCAGAATTTTTTGTTGTTGCCATAGCATCCAAATTTTTTGACGTAGGAACAAAATGAAATGACGTGCATAATCTCCATATTGCCATCTATGCATGTTTTAATTTTCATGAAAAAATATGAAGAACTTTTAAAGTTATCGCAGGAACCAGAAAAGTGTGACACACTGACTGACGGACACACAGAGCCCAAACCATAAGTCCCCTCCGGTTTCACCGGTAGGGGACAATAAATACTGGTTCTTTAGCTTATAACAAACATGTGCAGTCAGTTTCTGAGCTTTAAACGCAAAGTGACATGACTGTGTACCATTAGATTGTACAACAACACAAAGGTGAGTTCCCTCCAATAACTTTATTTGGAATTCCCATAACAAAATTATCACAGAATCAACAAAATACATCAATAAATTCATGTTAGTGTCTATCACCAAGCTATTTTCAACTTCTTCTTACAACTTTATTAATAAACTTAACAGTGTTCCAAAATTAATTGACTAGCTGCAATATGTCAACTAAGCCATGGTTGAGCAATAAATAGTTTATACTTTATTGCAAGCATAGCACATTGTTGCGATTTTAAAACTAATTGACTTTAAATCCTTGTATGAACAATAGACAAATTGTATAGACTATTGTATATTCTGTAACTGGTCAATTTTATTTCCGCACTGTATTTGAAAATCATGCCATTTCTTCATCGTTTCATCCTTCATTTCTGGACATTGAACACTAGGCAGACACTGATATATCTACCGATATGCTTAATTAGGTAGTCTTAAATAAACTGCATGAAAGCAAGAGAAAATATTCAAACAAATCTTCAGCATGACATAGTTATAATCATAACATAATTAAATTAGTATTGTCGATATGCATGTGTCATAATAAAGATATATGAATAACAGATTATAAATACTTGAAAATAATCTTTCATGCCAAAAACATGGAATGACATAAAGTCATGGGTATAATCAAAATGAATGTTCAAGCACATAAATGTTACCCAGCCAAAAATATCCCCGACCACAATGGGCATTGAACCTGGGACCTCCCGGTTTCAAATCAGGCAGACTACTAAGTCATTATCAAAGCAAGGCAGTATAAGTTCTCCTTATACCAAACCCTGCTAAACACACACCCTAAATTTGAAAAATTCTTCCACGAATTTCCTATTGCCACGACAGCTGTGGGACATCTGACACAAAATGGTTCAAGTGGCAGTAGGAAATTCGTGGAAGATAAGTGTGTGTATGTAGCAGGGTTCGGTATATAGCTTTAATGAATACTAACATTCAACTTCAACATGCGCATGATTCAATACAAAATGATTTTCATGAATGACTTTTAGTATGCATTTATTGAATATGCTGCAATAAAATACAGAGGATAGGGAGAAAACAAATTTGCTACTTCAATAAAATGCATACATTCTTTTTTGAATCTATGAAAAATGAAACTGCAAAACAGTCTCTTTAAGACTTGCTACATATACTTCTTGTTCTTGTTCTATATTACAGTGTAATTGGTGACAATAAAAAATAGAGATTCTTCATTTATTATGCACATTGTACTCGAAGTTTTCACATGGACATATGCTTTTTAAATTGAATTTTCTTCTCTCTATCACCTTATTTATCTATGACAATCTTTTATTGTTTACTTGCAATTAACTTAAGGGGTGTTGCTGCAGTTTTGATGATTTTTTTCCATCTAATAACTTTTGCTCAAAATTTTTATTCAAGTACTGCATACAAATACTAAATGAAAAATGCAATAAAAACATAGGGTCACCGGCTTTGTTTGGATTTTATTCACCATCATATAATATGTACTTTTTCATTAAAACTGAAAAATCTGTAATTGCATAATAATGATTAATAACCTATGAAATTGGAAACATGTAGAGATTATATAAGCTTATATATATCATATACCATTTAAGTAAACCACAAACAACCAAAAAAATGGAGAACACAAGTTAACTTTTAAGAAATTTAATTTTTATAAATTTTATGTCACCCAAAAAACGTCATTTTTTTACTATTTTTTACCACAAAAATGAAATTTTAAAAAGTTCTATCTCATAACTTTTTGCGAAACTTCTCAAATATGTTCATTTATGTATTGTTATCATGAAACAAAAATAAAAAAAAGGGGGTCACAGCACTTTTAACAGAGATTTTTTGTTTTAATTATCCCTACCGTCTAGACGTCAAATTTCATTAAAAAACAGCAATAAGTACCGGTACATAGATTGTCAGAAATATGCATAAACATTAGAAGTTGTTTACAATCTTAACTGGGATCACAACACAAAAGAAATTAATAAAAACAATATTTAATCACAAACATAATACCATACCAGAGACGTAGATAACTACGTCTCTGACCATACAATATCAAACTCGGCCTTAATCATTAATAACTTACATGTTCACAGATTTCGGCATGTTTTGAAGTTTGTGTTTAAATGCTTAAAATTGATAAATGTAAACAACAGGACTAAAGAGCTCCAGTATAAAACAAGTATGAAATTAAAGAAAGTAAAAAAAAAAGTTAACCCCGCCTGGAATCGAACCACTGACAATTGTATTATGAACCAACTCGGTCATTTCTGATGATACTGATAACAAAAATATTGAGTCGTGATAATAGCATCATCGGTGTTGCTATAAATATATCCTCGGTTAAATAAACTGCCGCAACACCCCTTAACTTATTTTAAGTTCTTCAAATATCATCTTGAATATATTATTCTTTATGTCATTTGTATGCAAGTAACAAAATGTCAATAAAAGTGTACAACCAAAGGACAGTACACACAGATTTTTGAAAATCACCTTTCTTATCAAATACCTTTAATTTCATTAATACTGGGATGTTTGGCATTCATAATTATTACAAAAATGGAGTGAACAAGCAAATAGTTCATTTGGTCCACATGATTTGAAGATATATTGATTGTACAAATGTGACAAACAAATACATGAATTATAATTGTAAAACAAATAATAAAAATGCATCGTCATTCCATCGACTAAATGGCAATGCGTGCAAAAAGTCTTTGTGGAATTCATAATTGTTCGACATGGAAATCTGTTGTCTTTGCATAATAGTTTAAACATAATATTTTACACCAAATTGCAGTCAAAATGATTGAAAAAGAAAAAAAATGTTGAAATACCCATACACATGGAGACTAGTCAATTGAATAAACATATAATTGATCAACTGCTAGCTATATTTTGTAAAACCATTCACACAATTCACAGGTAATATACAGTGGTGGCATCCCACTACCTCAATATACAATATTGACATGTCTTGAGTTTCTAAACAACTTATTTTTCAGTGCTGATATTCCAAAGCAAATATAAATTTAATTTATTGAGCAGCATCATACCAAAATGGGTCTTATGTGACCAGCATAACTCATGACCAATTGCAGTTGGGTCAGGAGCTACCTTATCATTTAATGAGACCACGAAAACTTGCTTGAATTTAAAACAGATTGGGTAGCTCCTGACCAGAATGTGCAAATGCAAAGCTGATCTGGATTTATGCTGGCAAAATATGGCATGAGACCCATTTTCACATTAACCAGCACATATGTCATGGTTAATAAGCTACAGTTATATTCACAGTCCAAATATGGTTTTCACACAATTAAATTGTTAGTGTGCTATTACAAACTATTTCACTTGATTGAAAAGATGCATGTAAGATATCCTTTTACCGATTTCACAAACTAAATAATATAAAGGGTAAGTAAAATCTAAGCCCTTTCCAACTCTGAAGCAAAGTTAAAATGGCTATGTGCAAACAGCATAAAACCAGAACAGCCTGCAAGGTTTTATGCAGCTGTTTGCTGCTTATCTAACGTTGGAAATGAAGCCTTTAAAACTTGAATCAAGTAAGAAATGTCTTTAATTAAATTTAATTTTTTAAGTGACTACAAATGCGTCCAAATACGTTTCTAAGTGGAAAAGGGTTAATGTCCAAACATACATATAGTCTTAAAATGAAACTAGAAATGGCGCGGCAGAGGCCGACGCGTATCCCCACGCCGAATGTTTGACCTAGGTGTGCCCCAGGGTTGGTAATGGGGCCATGCATAGCTGAGATTGACCGTATTGTCATAAGAGAAGTTCATCATCAATTAGAAGTGAATTGGTGTAGAAATGAAGAAGTAATAGTAAAAGGCAATTTTGGGTGGGTGTGACATATGTGGGCAGGGCGCCCCAGGGTTGGTAATTGTGCCATGCATAGTTGAGATTGACCGTATTGTCATAAAAGAAGTTCAGTATCAATTTGAAGTGAATCGGTGTAGAAATGAAGAAATTATAGTAAAAGGCAATTTTGGGCGGGTGTGGTCTATGTGGGCGGGGCCCCAGGGTTGGTAATGGGGCCATGCATAGTTGAGATTGACCGTATTGTCATAAGAGATGTTCAGTATCAATTTGAAGTGAATCGGTGTAGAAATGAAGAAATTATAGTAAAAGGCAATTTTGGGCGGGTGTGGTCTATGTGGGCGGGGCCCCAGGGTTGGTAATGGGGCCATGCATAGTTGAGATTGACCGTATTGTCATAAGAGAGGTTCAGTATCAATTTGAAGTGAATCGGTGTAGAAATGAAGAAATTATAGTAAAAGGCAATTTTGGGTGGGTGTGGTCTATGTGGGCGGGGCGCCCCAGGGTTGGTAATGGGGCCATGCATAGTTGAGATTGACTGTATTGTCATAAGAGAAGTTCAATATCAATTTGAAGTGAATCGGTGTAGAAATGAAGAAATTATAGTAAAGGCAATTTTGGGTGGGTGTGGTCTATGTGGGCGGGCCCCAGGGTTGGTTATGGGGCCATGCATAGTTGAGATTGACCCTAATGTCATAAGAGAAGTTCAGTATCAATTTGAAGTGAATCCGTGTAGAAATGAAAAAATTATAGTAAATGGAATTTTTTGGTGGGTGTGGCCTATGTGGGCGGGCGCCCCAGGGTTGGGATTGGGGCCATGCATAGTTGAGATTGACCCTAATGTCATAACAAAAGTTCAGTATCAATTTGAAGTGAATCCGTGTAGAAATGAAAAAATTATAGTAAATGGAAATTTTTGGTGGGTGTGGCCTATGTGGGCGGGGCGCCCCAGGGTTGGGAATGGGGCCATGCATGGTTGAGATTGACCGTATTGTCATAAGAGAGGTCCAGTATCAATTTGAAGTGAATCGGTGTAGAAATAAAGAAGTAAATGTAAAATAACCTAAAAAAATGAGTGATAATTTCTGACGCGGCCCCACCCCAACCGCTATAACTTTTGACCCAGGGGTCAGATCAAAATTCCAAATAGTGCAGGGTCGCACATATGCTCATAGCTACCATGTGTGTAAGTTTCAAGGTTCTAGTGCTTTTAGTGTAGGAGGAGATAGTGGCCAGGACGGAGGGACAGACAGACAGACAGACGGACGGACGGACGGACGGACGGCGGAGATAACCACAATATCCCCACCTTTTTTTCAAAAAGCGTGGGGATAATTAGATTTCTGTATAAGTGATTACAGTTATTCAATTAAAGTGTGTATTTACATAGTTTTTATCATAAACGGATACATGTAAATAATACAAAATTAGAAAAAAGGACCTACACCATTTTTAAGATTTAAATATAATTTTGATATAATTGACAAATTATTTCATACATTTTTGTAAACAGAAGAGCTTTGTTTAAAATAACATTCAAGAAAAAAGTACTGTATACTTATTTTAACTATTTAGTTTTGTAAGGTATATAATTTTCAATAAGGTATAATAAATTAAAGGCATAAACATCTATTGAGGGAAGTAATTCTGTTTCTTTTACCTTATATAGTACATCTACCAAGGGCAGTTACTGTGCTTCTAAAACTTTATAAAGCCTGTCTACCAAGGAAACTGTGCTGCTTAAACTTTATATTGCCCATTTACCAAGGGAAGTTCCTTGTTAAACTTTATATAGCACATCTACCAAGGGAAGTAACTTTGCTTCTCAAACTTTATAGCGCCCATCTATCAAGGAAAGTAACAGTGCTTCTTAAATTTTATATACCACATCTACCAAGGGGAGTAACTGTGTGTCTTATACTTTATATAGCCCATCTATCAAGGGGAGTAACTGTGTTTCTTATACTTTATATACCACATCTATCAAGGGGAGTAACTGTGTTTCTTATAGCTGATAAAGCAGGCCAGCAGACGAAATGTTGTCTCCCCCACCACCCGTCTGCAGCACCTCTGTACAGACCAGCACAGGTGCCAGGCAGATATCAAACTCATCCTCCGCCCAACAGGACACAGGACGGTTTTCCTCTAAAAGTATTTTATCTGCTCCTTCGATCTTAGCTGTGGTGGAGAAGGAATCATCCATCAACAGCTTAGCTTTTTCTGGATCAATCCAGTTGGACCCACACACGTGACGGTTTGCAGTCAACGAGGCCTTGGCTGCAGCAGACATCGTATTTTTCCAGTCAGAGCCTTTCTGTGTTAGAATGGCCTGGTACGCTAAGGTGTGAAGGTGAAGTCTAGTCAACTTCCTCTTTCCATTCATGTCCTTCGATTGATTCAGGAGATGGAAGACAGTTCTCATTTGGTCAAGAACTGAGGCGATTCTTGGTCTGGAGTCAGAGATAAGCGCAATCTTTCCCTCGGTGAGAATGCTTACGAGGTTTGGCAGTTCTTGTTCATTCATTCCAAGTGAGTCGGAGTAGTACACGACATGGTCGACTATTTCCTTCATTAAAGTTTCATCACTGAATGAGGCCAACTCAAAATGGATCTTGGTACTGCGATCAGTCTTAATCAATAGGTCCTGAAGCTTTTTCAGTCTCTCCTGACGTATGCCTATCAAATGGGTTGAAAAAATCATAAAGAGACACAAATATTACATTGTTTAAAAAAAAAATATATACAGAATGCCTACAAATATTTATTTTTTTGCATTTTTATATGAATCTTCAGATTTATTCACAAATACTTGGCAAAAATAATTTTGATAACATCCTAACAAACAAGAAATTGTTTCACAAACTGTTCATAAATAAAATGAATGGTGGCTGTAAATGAGGGTGAACGTCCTTGAATTGTGTGTAATAAAGGGAAAACAAATTATCCTTGTGAGATTAAATACACTCTTAATAAGAAAGTAAGATGTCAACTTTATCAAGCCCTTCACATGTAAGGTCAACTACCATTTAACCCCTTCAATATACAAGACACCTGCAATTAAAACATTAATTTTAGCAAAATAAATTGAATGAACAAGAGCTGTGTATGTGAAACACAATGCCCCCTACTGCGTTTTGAAGCCATATATTTGACCTTTGACCTTGAAGGATGACCTTGACCTTTCACCATTCAGAATGTGCAGCTCCATGAGATACACATGCATGCCAAATATCAAGTTGCTATCTTCAATATTGCAAAAGTTATGAGCAAGGTTAAAGTTTTGGGACAGACACACACATACAATGACAGACAGACACACACATACAATGACAGACAGGCACACACATACAATGACAGACAGACACACACATACAATGACAGACAGACACACACATACAATGACAGACAGACACACACATACAATGACAGACAGACACACACATACAATGACAGACAGACAGGCAAAAAACAATATACCCCCAATCATTCTATCCAGAGGCATAAAAAACAAGGGACAAAATTGTCACAAAACCAGGTTTTCAATTTGAAAAAAAAAAGTCTGATAAAGGGAGAAATGTGCATTGTTACTGATTGTTCCTAGTCATTGTGTCAAATTAAATCTATTTTTAGTCGTGGCAACCTTGACCTTGGAGATATCGGCGTAATTCTTTCGCTTGACACACCATCCAATGATTGTAAACAAACGTACCAAGTTATTTTAAATCTCACAATGAATGACATAGTTATGGCCCGGACAAGAGCATTCATGGCCATTTTTGACCTTTGAACTCAAAAGTGTGACCTTGACCTTAGAGATATCGACATAATTCTTTCGCATGACACACCATCCAATGATTGTGAACAAATGTGCCAAATTATTTTAAAATCTCACAATGAGGGACATAGTTATGGGCCGGACAAGCTTGTTCCGCCCGCCCGCCCGCCAACATTCACCAATCTAATAACCAGTTTTTTCCTTCGGAAAACATGGTTAACAATAGCTAATTTAGAATATTACTTGTTTGTTTCCTAGGTATAGCCAGTGTACTTTGGATTGTTTAAGGAATATATTGGCAAAATGCTTCCTAATGTAAAACAAACCATGGACTTTCTGATCCTCTTGGCCAAAGAACATGTGAACATGTTTAACATTCATAATAATACCATAACACAAAACACATCATTACAGAACCTTGTTTGAAGGGAAAATTGTCCATCATCTGAAGCCCTCCTACGACAAGAACCGAGGGGTCAAAGATGGGAAGCTCTGCCTCAAGGTCCTCTAGGGTGTCAAGGAATGGGTTGCTCTTGTCACTGTGTATAATAAACCTAAAACAAAAAAATACGGCTGTATTCGATAATAATCACAGAATATGCAGAGTATGAATCGATTAACCTTTTTATGATAAACATGCGATGACAGAATGCAATAAGAGAATGCACTGTTTATGATAAACATGCGATGACAGAATGCAATAAGAGAATGCACTGTTTATGATAAACATGCGATGACAGAATGCAATAAGAGAAAACACTGTGTATGATAAACATGTGATGACAGAATGCAATAAGAGATTACACTGTTTATGATAAACATGCGATGACAGAATGCAATAAGAGAATACACTGTGTATGATGAACTTGCAATGACATAATGCAATAAGAGAATACACTGTTTATGAAAAACATGCGATGACAGAATGCAATAAGAGAATACACTGTTTATGATAAACATGCATTGACAAAATGCATTAAGAGAATACACTGTTTATGATAAACATGCGATGACAGAATGCAATAAGAGAATACACTGTTTATGATAAACTTGCAATGACATAATGCAAGAATACACTGTGTATGATAAACTTACAATGACATAATGCAATAAGAGAATACATTGTGTATGATAAACTTGCGATGACAGAATGCAATAAGAGAATACACTGTGTATGATAAACTTGCAATGACATAATGCAATAAGAGAATACACTGTGTATGATAAACTTGCAATGACATAATGCAATAAGAGAATACACTGTGTATGATAAACTTGCGATGACAGAATGCAATAAGAGAATACAATGTTTATGATAAACATGCAATGACAGAATGCAATAAGAGAATACACTGTTTATGATAAACATACGATGACAGAATGCAATAAGAGAATACAGTGTGCATGATAAACTTGCAATGACAGAATGCAAGAAGAAAATACACTGTGTATGATAAACTTGCAATGACAGAATGCAAAAAGAGAATACAGTGTGTATGATAAACATGCAATGACATAATGCAATAAGAGAATACACTGTTTATGATAAACATGCTATGACAGAATGCAATAAGAGAATACACCGTGTATGATTAATTTGTACTGACATAATGCAATAAGAGAATACACTGTGTATGATAAACTTGCAATGCCATAATGCAATAAGAGAATACACTATGTATGATAAACTTGCAATGACATAATGCAATAAGAGAATACACTGTGTATGATAAACTTGCAATGACAGAATACAAGAAGAGAATACAGTGTGTATGATAAAGTTGCAATGACATAATGCAATAAGAGAATACACTGTGTATGATAAACTTGCAATGACATAATGCAATAAGAGAATACACTGTGTATGATAAACTTGCAATGACATAATGCAATAAGAGAATACACTGTGTATGATAAACTTGCAATGACAGAATACAAGCAGAAACAGTGTGTATGATAAACTTGCAATGACATAATACAAGAAGAGAATACAGTGCGTATGATACACTTACAACAAGATTTCTTTGAGAAATACAATGCCCCCCAGTACTCAAAATCAATAGGGGTCATCTGCGAGTCATGATCAATATACCTATGAAGTTTCATGATCCTAGCCCCAAGCGTTCTTGAGTTATTATCCGGAAACCACTTGGTGGACAGACCGACCGACCTACCGACCTACCGACATGAGCAAAGCAATATACCCCCTCTTCTTCGAAGGTAGTAGTAGTAGTAGTAGTAGCAGTAGTAGTAGTAGTAGTAGTAGGTAGTAGTAGTAGTAGTAGTAGTAGTAGTAGTAGTAGTAGAAGTAGTAGTAGTAGTAGTAGTAGTAGTAGTAGTAGTAGTAGTAGTAGTAGTAGTAGTAGTAGAAGTAGTAGCAGAAGTAGTAGTAGTAGTAGTAGTTGTAGTAGTAGTAGTAGTAGTACTAGTAGTAGAAGTAGTAGTAGTAGTAGTAGCAGTAGCAGCAGCAGTAGCAGCATTACAATACCAATACTTAAGAATGATCAAATGGGAAAAGGTAACCTAGCACTGGCAGTAAATATGGGGCTCATTTACAGGTCAGATTTGGAAACTCTGCTGTAAAATGAGATTTTGAATGAATTAAAGGGAGGCAAATCTGTAATAAAAAGAACATGCATAAACCGTAGTTGTTTCCCTTGTTTGAACCATGCTTAATCCTTATAATGCCTTTTTCCAGTAACTGTGACCTTCACCTGTGACCTTGACCTTTGACCTAGTGACCTCAAAATCAATAGGGGTCATCTGCGAGTCATGATCAATGTACCTATGAAGTTTCATGATCCTTGCCCCAAGCATTCTTGAGTTATCATCCGGAAACCACCTGGTGGACGGACCGACCGACCTACCGACCGACCGACATGAGCAAAGCAATATACCCCCTCTTCTTCGAAGGGGGGCATAATAAAAGAATACACTGTGTATGAAAAACCTGCTATGACAGAATATGCTGATTATGCAAATCTGTAATACAGAATACACTGTTTATTATAAACCTGCAAAAACATAATACAACAAGATGTTTTTTTGAAACACTATGTCCCCCCATATATTTGACCTTTGACCTTGAAGGATGACCTTGACCTTTCACAACTCAAAATGTGCAGCTCCATGAGATACACATGCATGCCAAATATCAAGATGCTATCTTCAATATTGCAAAAGTTATGACCAATGTTAAAGTTTTTAGGATGGACGGACGGACTGACAGACAGTTAAAAAACTATATGCCACCCTAAGGGGGCATAAAAACTGCAATTACATAATACACTATTTATAATAAACCTGCGATAACAAAATACACTGTGTATGATAAGCCTGCAACAATGGAATAAAGCTATAAATTAACAAGGGACAAAATTGTCACAAAACCAGGTTTTCATTGTGAAAAAAAATCTGATTAAGGGAGACAACTCAAACTGAACTTTTGAAATGAAGAAACAAAATTAACCCCCTTTGTAATTTTGTTTCAAAATAAATCTATTTTAAGTTGTGGTGACCCTGACATTGGAGATATTGACGTGATTCTTTCGTGCGACACACCGTCCCATGATGGTGAACAAATGTGCCAAATAATTGTAAAATCTCACAATGAATGACATAGTTATGGCCCAGACAAGCTCATTTATTGCCAATTTTGACCTTTGAACTCAAAGTGTGACCTTGACCTTGGAGATATCGACGTAATTATTTCGCGCGACACACCATCCAATGATGGTGAACAAATGTGCCAAATGACTTTAAAATATGACAATGAACGACATAGTTATGGCCCGGACAAGCTTGTTCCGCCCGCCCGCCAGCCAGCCCGCCAGCCCGCCAGCCAGCCAGCCAGCCAGCCAGCCAGCCCGCCCGCCCGCATTCGCCAATTTAATAACCAGTTTTTCCTTCGGAAAACCTGGTTAAAAACCTGTACTGACAGAAAACTGAAATGCCCTGGCATTGTCATATTCTTCATATCTTTTTATAAAGTAAACAAGTTACTCTATGCTGTTATTTTGTGTCAAGTTGATGCTCCTGAATTTGCAGGACAGGCCATTTCGTGCCGAAAATAACCTGCCTCTCCAAACCCTTCCTTACACTTTCTTGAATATTTGTACAGTCTACTCTCGTAATCTCGACATCGCATATCTCGATTTTATATGTCGAGGTAAGCTCAATGTCCCAACTTTTTTCCTTCTTTATCCATATTTATAAACATCGCACATCTCGATTTTCGTTACCTCAAATAATTCGATATAAAAATTGGTCCCGAGTCCCGATTTTACATGTATTTACTGTGGTTTATCTCGAAGTGCACATCACTGTCCCTGTGTCGGCAAAGGTGAGAATTTTTTTCTTTGATACTTCAACGCCCCACTTCACCTGGCTGCTCCCGATACTGTGCGGTAGATAATTGATCCCTTAATTGCATCAATGACCACACGTGTCTAATGTCGTTAGCCATGAACACTTGAGTAAGGCCTGTCATTTTAACTGCAATTAACTGCAATTAATACACAGCCTGCCGATGGCCAAAAGACTAATTGTTTTTAAATCATTTATTTGACTCTGAAAGAATTTTAACAAATTAAAGTTGAATTCATTACTTACCACAAAAATGTTAAGTCGAATTGGCATAAATAAATTTGTAATCCGAAACAAGCTTCTGAATTTAATGTTAAAGCGACATAAACAAATTATAGCTTCAAAGAAATAGTGCTTCTTGTATTTCTGCTGTTTCTTTGTCTCAGTAAAAAGCGCGCCAAAACTATGCAGACATGTACAACGTCACATGAAAAGTGTGGGTGTATTTATTGAACAGCAAGTCAGGCGACATACGTGTGTTCAGTTGGAAAACCCAGTCTCGATTGGACATTATTTCATCACATCTTTAAATAGTCACATATGCCAAAATTCATTTGCTACTTAAGAAAAAAGGCGAATAATTATGTTTATGAAATTCTTGAGTTTACAATTAAACAAGAGCTGTCTCCATCGGAAGACATATTCCCCCAAAGGACGCTTTTTTCGAAACCTAAACCCGGACCCTAAGTTCAAGGTCAAGGTCAAATGGGTCAAAATGTGTGTGCGTATTGAAAGGCCTTGTCAATATACATATGCATACCAAATATGAAGGTTGCATCTGAAGCGACATTGAAGTTATGAACATTTTTCGCAACTAAACGAAAAAGTGTGTCGAAAAGACAGGCGGACAGATGGGCAGACAGACGGACAGTGCGATCACTAAATGCCCTCCTTCGGGGGCATAAAAATAGATATACAAAATGTATATTGAATTGTGAATGTTAATTTAATGTAAATTTTTTAACATCTGTGATCTTTATTACATGTGTATGTGTAAATTTGATATCTCATTTCAATTTTTTAGCAAAACTACACACAAATTACTTAAATATTTAATAGAAGACAAGAAGACCGATATGGCCCTTCATTACACAAACCTAAGTAATGTTTTAAATGTGGATTGAGAGAACGAAAATTATTTTGGTTATTCTGCTTATACAGTCTGTCTTAAGTTATTGACCTTGTGAGCCTTCGGTGTGGCTAGTAATAATTACACCTCTGAGAATTGTGGTTTCACAAAAAAAGTAATTATATAGTTAGTTATTATGTTATAAATATTAAGTATAAATAGACCCGAGCTTGTCCAGTTTTGAACCCAGAGTATGCATGTTTTAACAAATTTTGTACAGGTCATGACTATCTTATGTCCCATATTAAATTTAAAAGCTCTAGAAAATCTAAAGATAAACATTCTTACAAAGTTTACTCAATACTAAGTTGTAAATGTGAAGTCAATAGTGGTTATAAGGTTTTCAAAAGATTTAACCTTGTGTCCTAGTTTTGGAACGCACATGACCCAGGTTCAAACTGGGCCTAGATATCTTCCTGATAAACGTTCTAAAGTTTATATACACTCTTCAAGTAAATGTACTGAAGCTGATAGTTACCTATATAACATGCATGTAATATAATACAATATATTGAAAATAAAATTTTGAAGAAAATTAACATTAAAAATAAACATTCATCATTTTCATCAAGATTACACAAATACCCTTTGGCCTCTAGAGTGGTTATAAGCCTTAAGTTTGCACATACCGGCTGGCCATGTGAAGACAGATGCCAGACATATGGTGGTCACAATATCTCACTTCGTGCTCAGGCGAGTTAAAAACTGTTGAGAGGTTATTTATTTACTTTAACAAGTTGACAGGTTAGAGATTTTTAATCTGATAAAACATTTAAAAACTATTCAATATATATACTTCCATCAACTTCTAGTATTGGGCTCCTTTTTATTAACCTTACTATCAAAGGTACTTTTCTCTATCTTAAAAAATTTGCAAAATATTGCATATAAATTTAATGTAGGCCTTATTTCTCAATTCATACTGACTGCAAAATATTACATGAGGATGAGTATTAATTGGTTGGTTGGGAAAGAGTAGGTAAAACTCAATGTTGTGCTTTAACTTTAAGATACATGTAAGAGGCCGGTTTATCTCTGTAACTCAGTCTACAATCAATAAAGCTAAATCATACCATTTGTAACTACCAATATCAATAGCCTGCATGTTTATAACTGTCAATATCATGTTTCACCCATTTTCAGAAAATGGTTTGTCCCTGTATTATCAGTGTAATGTAGAGTTCACTATATGCATAGCCTTTGTGTAGGTTGACTATGGATTTTTACTTCAGTGTGATTTAAAAAGGAGTGTGGCTTAAACAGGACACATAATTCCGCTATTTACAAGGTTAAATGAAGTATATTTGGGTTAATATACTAACTTAAAGACTGTGTGGTGTAAGTCTTCAAATATACTCATTCTGTACGTTGGGAAGGGATCATTCTAATAGTGAATACAAAACATTTCAGAACAAAAGACAGTTCACAATATCTACTGTAAAATGGCAACATCTCTAGGATCAGGTCATAATAGTTCAGATTTAGTGAAGGACTATGTTTGTGGAGGTTGTGAAAGTAGAAACATTTATGAAAGAGCAGATTATTTTTGTGCAACATGTACAAAGTTTTTCTGCAGAAAATGCATTGATCCTCATGATCAAATATATGCAAACCATTCCAAATATGGTAGAGGAGAAACAAATAAATGGCCTCTTACAAAAACAATGGAGGATTTGCTACTTAAATGTGATTTGCATAAAGACAAGAAACTGAAAATGTTTTGTCAGGACCACAGTCAGCTGTCTTGCACTGATTGTGTTTTACTGAATCACAGGTAAGATGCACACAAGCATGGAATAAATGGGGAAATCCCACCAATCTCTTATGGTACAAACAAAGCTGGCCCATTAAAATCCTTTCCCAATCACATACCATAATTATACCACATACATGTACCAATCCACCATTATTGGTTGAATGAATCAAACTTCGGAACATTAAGGGGATCATTAAGGATAAGTCTTGTTTGTACCTTGATATTAAGAGTTTATTTCCAATGTATGTCGCAATCCAATCTAAGTATTTTCATTGTAACATACTGGGGTTTTAGAAAGTAGGCTGCATTCACTGGAAGCAATAAAATAGGTGTCTTTCATTCTTCAGCTGCACTTCACAGTTGTTAAATGCATTTTATAGTAAATCTAAACAGGATTAGAGTGTCAATGGCTGCAATGTTTGGAGAGATTATTTTAAGATGTCTGTATATTACAAAATAGGGCATACATTAGTTGTTATGCACAATCTTTATTTGATATGGTTTTTGATGGTACAGGACTGTATGCTTACCCTTACTGTTAAATTCTAGTTTTATAAAGCTGTAAAATTCTTGTTTGTAAAACTGTTAAATTCTTGTTTATAAAACTGTGATGTGTAAATTGAATCATGATTTTTTAGCTCGGCTGTTTTTGAAGAAAACCCGAGGTATTGTCATAGCCAGCTCCTCGTCCGCCGTCTGCGTCGTGCTAAAACCTTAACATTGGCTCTAAAATGAAAGTGCTTCCACCTACAACTTTGAAACTTCATATGTAGCTGCACCTTGATGAGTTCTACATGCCACATCCATTTTTAGGTCACTAGGTCAAAGGTCAAGGTCACTGTGAGCTCTAATATAAAACATTAACATAGGCTCTAAAATCAAAGTGATTCCACCTACAACTTTGAAACTTCATATGTAGATGCACCTTGATGGGATCTACACGCCCCACTAATTTTTGGGTCACTTGGTCAAAGGTCAAGGTCACTGTTACCTCTAATATAAAACTTTAACATAGGCTCTAAAATCAAAGTGCTTCCACCTTCAACTTTGAAACTTCCTATGTAGATGCACCTTGATGAGTTCTACATGCCACACCAATTTTTGGGTCATTAGGTCAAAGGTCAAGGTCACTGTGACCTCTAATATAAAACTTTACGATAGGCTCTAAAATCAAAGTTCTTCCACCTACAACTTTGAAACTTCCTATGTAGATGCACCTTGATGAGTTCTACATGCCACACCCAATTTTGGGTCACTAGGTCAAAGGTTAAGGTCACTGTGACCCACGGTAATTCATTTACACAATGCTTCTAAAATGAGAGTTCTTCCACCTACAGCCTTCAGAGTTTATGCACCTTAATGACTTACCTTTCTTCCTTTTCTTCTGACAAGCTTTCATTTATTTAAAACTGCACGCACAGCCGAGCGTTGGCACCCGCTTTCTTTTATGATAAGTTTTTTATTTAGACTCAAAATGCTTGCCGAGGCATGACCTGCTTTGCAAATCATAAAGTTGATAGTTGTTTATGTTGTAATGTTGTAATATAAGAAAATGCATGCCCACAAATGATTCTTGCGGTAATTTTGATACTTGTTTCTATTTCAGACAGTGCACAAATGTGGCTCTAATTTCTGAGTCAGCCAAAAACCTGTCAATGGATATGCGACAGCTGTCAAACAATCTGAAAACTATTGTTGATGAACTAAATAAGTTTAAGAGTAAAAAAGAGGCCAGCATTCAGTCCGTGGAGGTATCATGTAATGCAAAACTGCAAGAAATCCAAGACATGCGAAAGAAACTAAATGCTGCTTTGGATGTACTAGAAAATACAACATTAAAAGAATTGAATGAACATCGGACCACAATGCAAACCTCTCTCAAGAAAGATGTTGAAAACTGCAGCAGACTGAAGGATGACTTGCAAAAACTCAGTGAAGCTGTAAATGGCCTTTGTGATAAGAGCAAGAAAGAACTTGAGTTCATAGCCAGCAGGAAATGTCTGGACAAAATACATGAGTCTGAGTCATATCTAAAGGAGAACCTCGTAAATGTGCAGAGTTCAATGATATTCAAAGCAAACACTGATATTGAGCAGTACCTGTCTAAACAGTCTAGACTAGGAAGGATTTTAGACAGTATGCAGTCTCTCACACTCAAGATGAATCCAGACCAGGTATTAACTGTAAAGAGGAGATTAGAGTACACTGTGAGCATACCAAGCGACACAAGTCAGTCTTTCAGCATCTTTGGCATTTGCATCATGCCTAGTGACCAGGTCATTGTTACAGATTACCATAATAAAAAAGTGAAGCTGTTGAACCAGCAATACAATGTGTCCAGTCACTGTGATGTGTCTGGTATGCCATGGGACATTTGCCAAATCACATCCAGTGAGGTGGCTGTAACCTTAAATAAAGATGTGCAGTTTATCTCTATTAACAATGGAAATCTGGTGAGTAGGAGAAAGATTTCATTAAAGCATGATGTTTATGGTATTGCCCACCATAAGGAAAAGTTGTATATCACCTCTGGCACTGCCCTGTACCACTACAATATGACTGGGACACTTGTGAAAAAGCTGTTTGAGGTTGCTGGAGGCTCCCATACAGGTAAATGTATTTTTTGTATTAATACATATAAAATATTTTATTTATTGATGATACTTTAAAACTCAAAACATTTTTTAATTATTTTTCAAAACAAAAATGTAAAAAAAGTAACAAAAGTGTTAATGCATATATCATAACCCTAATCTACTTATATACAACATGTTAATTGTTTTTGCAGTGTTTTACTGTGCAGTGAGTCCTGCTGGAGACAAGATCTATGTCACCAACTACACACAGCACAAGCTCCTTACTCTGGCTACAGATGGGACTCTGATATCTTCCTTTGAGCACCCTGAACTACAAAACCCCAGGGGTGTACACGTAACACCTGCAGGACATGTATTGGTCTGCGGACAAGGCTCCCAAACTGTCATACAAGTGGATCATGAGGGAAAAAAGAAACTAGCAACTCTGGCTTCACAAAGAGATGGACTCTGCCTACCAGCCTCTGTCTGCTACAACACCAACACTCACCAGTTGATTGTGGGACTATATAATCTTAACACTAAAATCTTTGTTATGGACTTGCAATAGCTCTTCAATTTGATGAAAACATTTACTTGAAACACTTTTATAAACATAATTGCCCATTTTTCTTTGAATGACTAATTCAGTATCAGCAATTTATATCTAGGTAAAGAAAAAACATATTCATACAGTTTAATTTTGTTATGAACGAATAATAATAAAATTTTATTTAAAAATGAGTTGTTTCAATGCTCGAAAGATTGCACCATTTTAATTTTGAATATATGACAACTGTCTATAATGTTGATATTGGTTAGTTCTTAAGTCAAGTTATGTTAAGTAATTATTAAAATGTATTTACATTTTATTATTTATAAATTCTGATGTTTTTCATAATTCATTAGTTATTGTTCAGGAAGAAATGTTTTAATGTTATTTATACTTAATCTTTTCTAAAAAAAAATGTATTTTGATATCTATGCCATATTTGTATGTGTGCTTTTGATTGCCTATTGAAGTCAATAGTATATATTTTTTTATATATATTGTTTAGTTATATATAGTTATATAGTTATATATATATATAGTTATAATATATATATATATATACCTCACATAAACTACACAGGTCCGTTATTTTGAAGATGCACGCGCATCTATAAGTGCCTGCTATGTTAGTTATTTGTAACATGTGTGCAAATAATCACGCAAAGATTTTTCTTTATATACTTAGGGTAAACGCACAATTTGTTTGGCATTTTGGAGGAAATAAAGAATATATATACTTAAGTTATCTTTATATAAAATGTATCTCAATATGTGAAATGCTTTACAATAACAAGAGCACCGCCTTGCGGGTGCAGACCGCTCATCTATTTTCTTTTTAAAGGTGAAGGGACTCTCATTTTCAATCACAAAGGAGGGAGGGGTGGAGTGAAGAGCGGTGCATTGTGTGGGGGTGTGGACATTTATTACATTTTCTTCCAAAAATGCGAAAAAAAGGAAAAAAAAAATCGGGGGGGGGGGGGGAGTGGGGGGGGGTGGGGGGGGGGGGGGATTCTTGGGTGCGATGGTTGGACGGTATTTCAAACATAAAATAATAAAAATAAATATTTGTGTTTTTTAACCGTTTCATAAAAAAAATGGGGGGGGGGTGAGGTGGGGGGGTTATAGTGTGAGGGTGTGGTGGTAATTTGTGAGATGATCTTAAAAAAAAAAAAAAAAAAAAAAATAGGGGGGGGGGGGGATTCGGGTGGGGGAGGGGGGGGTGGGGATTCTTTGGTGCGATGGTTGGACGGTATTTCAAACATAAAATAATCAAAATAAATAGTTTTGTTTTTTTACCGTTTAAAAAAAAAATTGGGGAGGGGGTGGGGTGGAGGGGGGGTATAGTGTGAGGGTGTGGTGGTCATTTGTGAGATGATCTTAAGAGTCTATTGTGGTATGTCAGGTAAGAGTAGTTTTGTCAAAGTATCAATCAAATCTAATCATAAATAAAGAAGTTATGGCAATTTTAGATAAATTTAATAATTTGACCTTGAGAGTCAAGGTCATTCAAAGGTCAAGGTAAAATTCAACTTGCCAGGTACAGTAACCTCATGATAGCATGAAAGTATTTGAAGTTTGAAAGCAATAGCCTTGATACTTAAGAAGTAAAGTGGATCGAAACACAAAATTTAACCATATATTCAAAGTAAGTCAAAAAAGGGCCATAATTCCGTAAAAATGACATCCAGAGTTATGCAACTTGTCCTTTTACTGTACCCTTATGATAGTTTGCGAGTGTTCCAAGTATGATAGCAATATCTATGATACTTTAGGGGTAAAGTGGACCAAAACACAAAACTTAACCAAACTTTCAATTTTCTAAGTATAAAGGGCCCATAATTCCGTCCAAATGCCAGTCAGAGTTACATAACTTTGCCTGCACAGTCCCCTTACGGTAGTTAGTAAGTGTTGCAAGTATGAAAGCAATAGCTTTGATACTTAAGGAATAAAATGGACCTTAACACAAAACTTAACCAAAATTTTCAATTTTCTAAGTATAAAAAGGGCACATAATTCTGTCAAAATGCACGCCAGAGTTATCTAACTTTGCGTGCCCAGTCCCCTCATGATAGTAAGTAAGTGTACCAAGTTTGAATGCAATAGCATTGATACTTTCTGAAAAAAGTGGACCTAAACGCAAAACTTAACCAAAATTTTCAATTTTCTAAGTATAAAAAGGGCACATAATTCAGTCAAAATGCACGCCAGAGTTATCTAACTTTGCCTGCCCAGTCCCCTCATGATAGTAAGTAAGTGTACCAAGTTTGAATGCAATAGCATTGATACTTTCTGAGAAAAGTGGACCTAAACGCAAAACTTAACCGGACGCCGACGCCGACGCCGACACCGACGCCAAGGTGATGACAATAGCTCATAATTTTTTTTCAAAAAATAGATGAGCTAAAAATGAATTTTGTATAAAGAAGCAAATTTTTCTGTGTCCAACTCTCCCAGGGAGACAACTCGCACAGAACAATAATACGGTGTTATTATTAATAGTAACGATTCGTTTGGCAGGTCACGAGTGTGTGTTTTTTATTATTAATCACGTCTTAAACAAGAGCTGTCTCCATAGGATGACATATGCCCCTGAAAAACGCTTTGATAGAAGTTATGAGCATTTTTCTAAACCTAAACGCAGATTTCGAAACCTAAAGGCGGACCCTAAGTTCAAAGTCAAGGTCAAAGGGGTCAAAATTTGTGTGTGTATGGTGTGCCTTGTCAATATACACATGCATACCAAATATGAAAGTTACATCTCAAGCGACATAGAAGTTATGGGCATTTTTGGAAACCTAAACGCAAAGTGTGACGGACAGACAGACAGACGGAGGGACAGACAGCGCATTCACTATATGCCCTCCTTTTGAGGCATTTAAATACAGGATAATCTGGCAATAAAATGCAACGGGAAAAGAAGTAGGTATGCAGTAATTGATACAAGTTGGGCTGATACGGATGCATTGGGGAATCTTTGAAAACGCCTAATCGGATATCTCAAGCTCTCGTTATCTCAATATTTTTTCTTGTTGTCGCCGACTTCGAGATAACGGGTAGACTGTAAATGTTGTTAAGATGCCTTCCTTACAAAAAAGATATTTTTTGGGAAAAATATCAAGTCTATTTTGTTTGACAGTGTTATTTTGCTATTTAGATATAGAAGAATAGATCACTCATTTTATTCCAACATGCATTAATTTCATTCTTATGTACGTTTTTTATACACATGTACACTAATATTCAAATTTGTACCTGTTAGCTCTGTTTGCTGTATAGTTGCCCCATGTACTTCCGGCACTGTATTCAAACAAGATGTGTAACTCGTCTTCTTCAAGTGGTTTACCAAGAACTAAAAAAAGAAATCATAATTGTTTAATATGTTATTTTATGAAGTCTTTTGTTTAAATTAGAATGATAATGACACTCATATGCTTGCTAAATAAGAATACATTAAGCATCTACAGGTAATGCAGCTGATGAATGAAGTCCCATTGCCCAACATTCAGTGAGCAGAAATGTTATTCTTGGTATAATGTATCAGTATCAGGTATGTTGACTCATAATGTATTTAATATGTATGGTCAATTAATATTGCTTTAATTTCTTTTGAACATCGAAAAGGGGCAGAAATTAAAATATCAAACCTTTAATTGAATCAGGAATTGTTTTCATTGATTCTTTAGTAAATCTTGCTGCCAAAAGTATTTCTGCTCCTTCCATTGCGAGTCGTCGTGCCATTGCAGGGGCATTCCCACCCATAGCAAGACGTGCTCCAGGTGTCTGTCTAGCCACTCTTGCAATTTCGGAAAACAGAGTGGCGTTCTCAACGTATCGTCTGAAATCAAATTGTCTTATTCGTAACTCAATTTGATAAAAGAACATACTTTGAAGAGTACTAGTAGATAGTGTTGTTTGTCAAATATTCAACTTCTGAGCCATATTGTTATAGAATCAATTTTTTAAGCACTCTTGCTATTCAAACCATGGTACTCCAGGGGACTGGTCAGAATTTACAAAAGGAACATAATTTTAGCACATAGAGCAGAAAGGAATAGCTTGAAACACTTTGAAAGATGGTCATCTTCCCCCAATAAATAGTTGAAGCATAATTTTAGATTTGGCCTTCAATCAAAAAAACATTTTGATCCTTTACCTCCTAGGTGTGATCAATAATCACATGTTCTTGGTTATAGAGGCTATAAAAATCAATACACGTTTGTGACTTAGTATAATGTAACATAATGATAACCATTTGAACATCCGCTACTTTATTGTGTGCTCTTTACAATTTCTGGTGTCTGACAGAGAGAAATCATGCCCAACAGACATTCATTTCATATTCAGCCAAACATAATGTCAGAAATAACGAGTGACATTGTGCTGGCAAGTGTCACTTTGTATGGCAGAAGCATAAAATCACTCCAATCATATAAAACGTTTACAAGGTTGTATTGGTTATGTCAAACTATCACTAGGAGCACAGTAAAATGTGGTGCTGTGTCCTTACTCTGCAGCTGCCCCTTGTTTAAAGAAGTACGTGAAAATTTTATTGAAGTCCTCTTTTGATTCAATATCGTCCACATGCTCAGGATTCGCCGGAGATGTATAATTTAGACCCTGGAGTACGTCTTGCGCATTTACGATGATATCCTCGCACCCACCGAAACCTAGAGCTATTCGGATATTCTTATCCACTCCCACTTTCTTCTCTGCTCTTAGCAACCCCCGCAAAACGTGTGTCATTTTATCTTTCATTAAGTCGTCAGTGTGTTTTTTGTAAAGTAAAGCACATAAAAGAACTATTAAAGCCACAAAAATGGCAGTTTTTGAGTTAAGCGAAGCCATTTGTTAAAAAATAGCTTCAATGATTGTTAAACCCTGTTTCCTGGTCCGTGAGTTGTTGTTGTTTACGTCGGGTGTGACCCCTTATGTACCAGTCCCTTTATGTACCAGTCCCTTTATGTACCACTTTGAGACTTTATGTACCACCTATATATTGTGTAGGTGTTGTCCATTCATTCATAGCAGTATGAATGGGCATTAATTACCTGTGCAAATACAAGTGTTGATTGAGTCAATTTGAGTTAAACAAATATTGTCTACTATAACATTGCAATTCATTGTACTGAATCATTTATTTCTTGCTATCAGAAAAGTTTTTAAAATGTGGAAAAAAGTTAAATAAAGCTGAGTAACATAGTAACTCAGTTCTTACTAAGTAAAATATTGCAGAATTAAATATTATATCTATTTTGTTATTGCAATTCATAATTTAATGTTAAGAACCAAAAAAAAGTTAAATAAAACTGAGTAACTTAGTAACTCAGTTCTTACTAAGTAAAATATTTCTAAATTATATGTTACATCTATTTTGTTAATTGCAATTCATAATGTAATGTTAAGAACCAAAAATTTGAATCTATATTTGAATCTAAACTGTAGCAAATTAAAAAATAGAATTATAAGTCGAAATTGTTAACAGAAGTAGTTATTTCTAATTTTGTTTCAATTGTAAAGAACCAAAAATTTGAATTTTAAATGTACATGTACAAAATAAAAATTCTCAATATGAATAAGAATTGAAATTTTGTTCACATTCATACATTGTTTTATTTCCAATAGCAAAAATAAAATGATAAAGCTAAAATGAAATGAACCTTATGCAATGGTTACAGTATCTCTAATGAAGACTAATGACACTGTCTGGTGGTCAACAGCTCTACATTCCTCACCTATGCCAGGTGTGAAATGTCATGTTTTTTTAGTAAACATCCCAAACCAAATGGGTCCTTCTTCAGAAGTGACACATTCCTCAAATAATTAGACCAATTAACAACAACATTTAAACTTTTATACTTTTATTTAATTTTACATAAAAAATAATGTTGGTATGGTTTTACATATTGAATATCACCAGCATATATACACACTTTAACAATTGAGCAACAACACTTACCTTAATTACTTGAAACCTGTGAAAACTTTCTCTTTATCCTGTCTTTGATTTTTTATTTGAAAATGAACGTGATAATTTTATAATTACATAGGTACCTAATAACTTTATTTATACCACAAATAGACATCCTTTGATGACACCACCAGTTATTTTTTTTGTAAACATGATTAAAGGATTTTTTTTGATTTTTCACAGTTTGAAAATTAAGGTCATTCTCTAAATATGATTAAAAAAGGAAATAATTTTATTTTTTACAGTTTAGTTAGACTTAGTCAGGATAAGATAGTGACAAATGGATTTTTATAATATACTTTAATTTCAGGTAAGAATATGAATCATTTATTACTACTGGGGCTAATAAATTATACTAAGATAGTCACTGACACACAAGCTGGCATAAAATATAATCTATGGCAATATATTACTCTAAATTCATAAATAATATGTCACAAAATACATTTCATTATTAACACACCTTCATATTAAACCATATACTATTTATCTCTATATATTATATATATGGTACATAAAGGATCAGATAGTGGTACATAAAGGGGTGGTACATAAGGGGACTGGTACATAAAGGGTGACATCCGTTTACGTCTACTGCTCGTGGTGCACCAGACGCGCGAGTATTGCCTGCTTGATTTTGAGTGATATAAAATGGAACATGCCAAAAACGGCAATAAATTGACCTGCTTCAATTAGATAAATCGTTGTCATAATTTATCTGGTTCAAATTGTTAGTCTTAATGAATGCGTGGAAGCCAGTTTAGTTCATTGAAAAATCGTTGCCAACAGGAAAAATGTGTCTATCTTTCAATCGATTTTGACTCAAACGTTTTGTCGAATCAAGCGTCTTCGCATTCAGGCGTTCAATGACTCTGAGTGAAAAGTGAATTGCGGCAAATTATCACAAATATCAAATTTTCTTCAGACCGAGACATGCAAACAACATAGTGTATAGGTTTGCATCATTTCGATTTTACTTGAGCTTTTCTCTATCTATCAAAATAAACTCATGACATGTATTCAGGGTTACTGGAGGTTTCGGCGAAACCCCATTTCGGCGAATTTATTATAAATAGTAGGTGTTAAACCGGTTCGGCGAAATGATTTATAGTTGATTACGCCTTTACATAACTACTTAATAGGTGTGAATAGATCGATCTACAGCATTTCTATCACATTCCAATTGTCGGCGAAGTGTTAACAAACACTATAGTGTTGCCCATTAGCAGATAAGTGTTGGTCGAGTCAAATTTGAGTTAAGGTTCATGTAAAGTCCCAAAATGACCCCATATAGATGACATTTACATATGGTTGCAATAATCACATTTTTATTCCATATATGTACACAATTAAAAAAAAAACACTCACAAATGGTAGTAATAATGTAATTATTATCAAAAATATTGCAAGGTATGGCAAATTCTCAATTTCATTAAAAAAACACAAATGCACCAAATAAAAACACCAACAGTATATGCAAGTTATATGTAAGGTACTCCGAGCATTGAATTGCGTCAATACAGCCCCACAAAGACACTATGCGTATTTCAAAATGAACATGTCAATGCCATGAGTCGCTATTTATAGATTTGGAAAAATACTAACTTTCTGCGCGCATAGCATGCGATCAATAAGAGTTATGATCTTATAAAATAAAATTAATGAAAATATATCATTTTCATAATATCTCCATAACAATGACACTTACTTGAAACGCACTATTTGAAAAGAATCTTGATATAATTGACTCTCCTCCCGATTTAATTTCATCGGTCGTCCATCTTGGTCAGAAATGTGTATTGATTCGTATTTGGGAATTTGTTAAATATTGCTTATATTAAATATTTACTTTATAACATAACTTGAAATTACCTCATAAACAAATTATACAAATTTTAGAACAAACGGATCGTGAGTAATTTATCAATGAGCGATTTTGAAACGAAATATTTTTCGAATATACTTCCGGCAAATAATGGCTTCCTGAACAAGTAAACATGACAAGACAATAACAAATGCACTTTTTCATCGATGACAAGGTTTTTATAGAAATGTAAGTGTTCAGTTGGTTTAATATGTGCCTGTGCCCAACATTTGTATAATTCATTTTTCCGATCCCACAAATATTATGCCTAGATCGTTAATTGAAATATTGTTATGTCGACTTCCTTGAAACCGGATGTTTTATGCCCCACATGTTTAACTAACGTGTATGGAGTTCGAGATGTGACATAAACATGTTGTAATTTGTTTTAAGGTAGCCAATTAGTCGTCTTTCCGAGTCCTATATATTTCAAATGAACAATCAAAGTGTTTTCCCTTTTGGTAATATAGTTTATTTTTTGTAATTGTGTCATTTTGTGACTATAATGAGTACTGTATTGCGAATAAATAAGTAATTTTGAAAATGAAGGTTCACTGGTAAGTCCACCATACTTAAAGTAGTTCCCAATTATTGTGTTAACTTTTGACATTTTTTTATGTTTTTCTTTTCCTTATTTTAGGATTGTTGGTGTGTGTTGTGTGGACTTTTCATTTGTACAGTACAGGCAACGTGTACTTTGACAAAAACGCGTTACCGCGGTGTTCAATTTTCCCGATGGGTGACATTTCGCGGGGGGCGGACACGCTACTGACCGCGGTGTTCGGCGAACACCCGAAATCGCCGCGATTGCACGTCATCATTAACTGGAACACCCGTGATCACCGCAATGCCGCGCGGCCATTGATACATGTAATACCTGTCTGCGATGGTCATTCAAGAGTTTTAAATTTACATGTACATGTACAAATGAACATAATAAACTACATGTATGTGCAAATGTATGCGTACTTAAAGTGATATTATGGGCAACTAACAGTATTTACAATATACAATGTAGGTGTGTATCGTAACCGTTGTTTATTTTTTGTGTTTTCGCTCGATATACACTTGCATTTGTTAATGCAGCATCAACATAATTAAACAATATCCCGAAAAGAAAAATAATCCATTTGAATATCAACGTACTTTCGTTTTGACAACTTACGACAGAAATGAATCGATGTACGATGCGAGTCTAAATGTAGTTTTCATGCAGATTCTTTCATACGACACAATGACACAATTTGGTTTTACGGATCATTTCAGCTTAGAGGGATGGGTGAGTCATGTAACATATCGAAAATAATATATATTTTTTATAAACAACCGGTAACAAGATGAGTTGTAGATAATTTCAGATACCACATTCATTATAACTTATTGTTTTCACCCGTTTCTGTTCAGCTCAATTCAACAGTAACAAAATGCCCATCACTTTAAATTCGGACAGCACGTAAAGTCGGAAACGTAATTAAAGCGCTTAGATCATCAAGTCTATTAACTGGTATGGTGTTAAGCAATTCAATCGCCGTTTTTTAACAACACATATAGAGTTATAAAGAAAGTGAGTATTAAATAATTTATTTGCGTCCGCCTGTACTGTCTGAAATAACGTACTGCATCAGTATGCTACGAAATTTAGAAATTGTCAACTGTCGATTGCAACGACTGCAATCGTAAACTGTTGGGTTTTTCTATTCATATACATGTATTTTAACAGATTATATTTTGTGTCTTTCAGGTTTCTTCCATTTCAACACTGGACTCGTTTGTTGAAATAAAGTTCTTTAAGATCTTTGAAAGAAGTTCAAAATTAGTAAATATAGCATGTATATAGAGAATGATATTCCGGATCATTCTCTTTCATGCGGTATTTTCGTTAGAGTTGTTTTGTTCGTTTGTAACTTTTTGTGCTTCTTCCCGACTTTTTCTGCTGACATTTCCGCTTGTTCTCAATGCTTTGCATGGCGAGTTGTGAACAATATCTGATGTAAGATATTTTATATTGATCTAATCAATATTTACTTTCTAACGTAGCCCATGTCATCCTTCGTTTTCAAGTTAGTTATTATTTATAAAGATTTGTTACCGGTTATAAATTTACATATCAGGTTATGAATATTTGATAACAACTCGTGATATTCGTTCATGTTGAATTAATTGTTTGTTTTTGTTTTTCCTGCGTCTTCCCCTTAGCATATAACATTGCATTATTTAATAGATAGAATCCTGTATATACATGTATGTACGTAATAACAACAACATTATAAAGTCGGTATTTATTCGAAATGCACAGTGAATATCAAATATATACAGTATTTACATAATTTACATTCAGTAGAAGTATTCACATGTTGTTGTTCAGAAGCGACAGAAAAATATATACAGTATTTACATAATTTACATTCAGTAGAAGTATTCACATGCTGTTGTTCAGAAGCGACAGAAGCGAAGTGTCGCATGAGGTGTTTATCTCGGGAAGCATGCCGTGCAGGTCCTCCATGTACCCGTTGATGTCGGCAGATGTGCCCGCATCTCTCCTCATTCGTCTCTCCTCTCTACCCTGGCGGCGAAGAAGTTCATTAACCTTAGGCACAACACTGTCACGCCATACATTTTCCGCCAGGGCTTCTGGATAGAACACACCGCATTTTGTTGTCGCCAATATGTTTTAGATTGATATTATGCGCATTTTCGACTGTTGAATTGAGCTGAAAAAGGGAAACTGGTCAAAATATTTAGTTAAAATATGGTAACTGACCAATTATCTACAACTCGTCTTGCTTCCAGTGGTTAATAAAAAAATATAATATTCGATATTTTTCATGACAGTTCAGTCCTCTAAGCCGAAATGATCCGTAAAACAAATTTGTGTCTTTGTGACGTATGAATGAATCTGCACTAAAATGAAATTTAGGTTCACATCGTACCCCGAATCATAACGAAAGTACAATTGATATTCAAATGATTTTTTGATTTTTCCGGGATATCGTTTTAGAATGTTGATGCTGCATTCATAGATATAAGTTTATGTAAAGTGACAACACCAAAAAATAACCGACGGTTGCGATAGACACCTATACACATTGCATATATTGTTAGATGCGCATAATATTACGTTAAATACTTAAAATATCCTTCGACCATCATGTACATAAAAATAGACTATATTTACTTGTATTCATTATCGCTTTAAAGCGGGTATATACGATTTTTATATGTGTTTAATTGTAATTGTAATACATTGATAAAATATGTTACAATAACACAAAATAGGCAAGAAAAATTACACATTAAAGCCGAATTTCATAAAATGCAGCAAAGAAAATTAGCGCCCCGAGTCGATTGTGACGTACATATTTTCCTACAATAACCGAAGCATTCGTCTTTGCATTAGGATCGGAGTTAGTGTTCGTGTGTCGTATGAATAGATATCGTTGCAGGAATTCAAATAAACCGTTAAACTAAGTTTAGATTCACATCGTACATGTTTGGTTTACATGCTAGCGAATTCGGCTGTACAGCCGTTTTAAATTTCAGAATTAAATATCTGGCTTATTTCGCATTTTTCGACACGTTCTTCTTTACTTTTATTTTAATTTATATTCAAATATATATATATAATAAGTTTATTACACATTTTATATAAATTCATAAATATTTGACAACAACGTATATACCCGCTTTAAATGAAAGGGATCAATAATTTACGTTTATATTTAATTATTTTATTTTTAGCGAACACGATGAACACCGCGTAGATATAATGGGTCCGCGGTGATTCGCGGTGTCCACCTTATTGAAAACGGCCCCCGCGAATATTTGATCTGAACACCCATCGCGGGGGTCGTTTGGTAAGCGAACACCGTAAAATGAACACCGCGACGAGTGGCGTTTGTCAAAGTACACGTTGCCTGTACTGTAGTACCTAACATTAAGTGTATACAATATTTTGACCAAAGGAATTTGTTCAATTTAACTCCGTTTGTTATTTTGATAATTTCATGCATGCACTGTATATTTCTTCAAAAGCAACATTTTGCATCATATTTTTTTTTATTAGCATTTTCTTATATGTTCTACAAGTGTTTACGAGGCTATTGACTTATAAATTGAATTTATTGCCATAATATTTATTGAAGTATTTCTATGTGAAGAATACGCCTTTTTACACTTTACATGAACCTTAATCAAATATTGTCAACTATAACATTGCAATTCATTGTACTGAATCATTTATTTCTTGCTCTCAGAAAAGTTTTGACAATTTGGAAATAAAGTTCAATAAAACTGATTAACTTAGTAACTCAGTTCTTACTAAGTAAAATATTGCTGAATTATATGTTATATCTATTTTGTTATTACAATTCATAATGTAATGTTAAGAACAAAAAAAAAGTTAAATAAAACTCAGTAACTCAGTTCTTACTAAGTAAAATATTGCTAAATTATATGTTAAATATAAAAATGTAGCAATCTAAATTCCATGTACAAAATTTAAAAAAAATCTCAATTAGAATTATAATTGAAATTGTGTTCACATTCATTAATTGTTTTATTTCCAACAGCAAAAATAAAATGATAAAGCTAAAATGAAATTAACCTTATGCAATGGTTACAGTATCTCTAATGAAGACTAATGACACTGTCTGGTGCTCACCAGCTCGAATTCCTCACCTATGCCAGGTGTGAAATGTCATGTTTTTTTAGTAAACATCCCAAACCAAATGGGTCCTTCTTCACAAGTGACACATTCCTCAAATAATTAGACCAATTAACAACAACATTTATACTTTTATACAATTTTACATAACAATAACATTGTCCAGCACATAATCTCATAATACATTTTCTAAATCAAATCATAAATTTTCATTGTTATTCTGTTATATTGTAATCTTAATACATATATAAATACTTAATAAATAAAAGTAGTACATCAAAAGCCAAACACATTTATCATTCACAAAATTGATAATTGAATACTTTTATTTTATTATTGGCAACCAGTACAAATGATAATATACATAAAAGTAGCACATGAAAAGCAAAGAGCATGTATCATTCAAATCATTAATTACCTTATTTACTTATACAATTCACCATTATATATGCAATGACATGACAACACATGAAACACTTGGAATACACAATATTTATATGCATTTACACATACACATGTACTAAAGCAATCAATTTTCAAATGATACAGCACAGACATTTCAATATACATGAGAGCATAGCTTTTAGCAATCTTCGTCGTGGATGGCATCAGTTTGACAGCCTCACTTGAGCCAAGCTTTCTTTATAATAAGTGTGAAAACAATATCGCTAATTAAAATATACAATTTGCAATGCCGTACATCGATCTATTCACACCTATTAAGAAGTCATGTAAAGGCTTAATCAACTATAAATCATTTCGCCGAACCGGTTTAACACCTACTATTTATAATCAATTCGCCGAACTAGGGTTTCGCCGAAACCTCCATAATTCGTATTCAGCACGATAACACTACATGGTATTTTACAAAATTTATGTCATGCACTTGGTCTTTTCAAGTTATCATGTAAATTATGTATGAAGTTTGGTCCGTGTAAAATAAGCGTCAATCATTTCAGGTTGAAGTCGTTTTTGCTGAGCTTTCATTAAACTGTCACCCTGGAGTCAGAGGAGATGATTACGGCCTGTGACACCCAGGATTTCGTTCCATTTGGCCGCGAATATGTCCACCAACATCCTGGGAAATTTCAAATACAGGTTCATCAGTGAAAAAATGAGAAACCTTCGACACATTTGAAATATTATTTTTTCAACTTGATTGTATTGAAAGAGATTGGAATATAGAAATGCTGTCGATTTAGTATCCAGAGAAGACTTGGTATCTTTGGTCAAGTCACAAGGCAGAAACTATATCCCTTACACCACTGCAAATACAATGTACTTGCCTATCAAGTGTTTTCGGTCTTGCTTTTGGCAAAAGTTCAGACCCTTTTAAAGCAGAAAAAAGACCAGAAGCAGGATTGAAGGGAATATTTTACTGCGTCAATTGCAGTTTTGGAGAAAATATGAACAACTATAAACATACATAAGCACTTAGCATGTCTCTCCGTAGTATCGGCCCTCTTAATGAAAACATATTTTCATATAAACATACAAATTTTGAAAGTGAAAAAAACAAAGCATGTGTTATATGCCAATTTATAGTTAAATGTGTATTCTTGGACATAACAACTAAAACAACATAATAACTTTTAAATGAAATGATTATGAGATAAAGAAATTGATGTAATTAAAGATTATTAGATAAGGTTGACACACTATTCTATCTTTTTGCCCTACCAAATTTTATCATCACCCTGTACTTGTTGAGATCTTTCCTGAAACTATATGGGCCGTGCTCTGTGAAATAGGGGTTTAATGCATGTGCATTAACTTTCATTCCCATAAAGTGTTGTCCCAGTTGAGCCTGTGCAATCTGCACAGGCTAATAAGGGAAAACACTTTACGCCTAAATTTGATTTTTGCCTAGAAGAGACTTTCTTGAAATGAAAATAACATAAAAGCAGAAAGTGTCATCTCTGATTATTCTTTACACTTTACTCTGATGCATTAAACCCTTTTTCACAGAGCACGGCCCATATTCAAGCATCTCCTCAGAATAACTTTAAAAGGGACACTTGTGATGTTGAAACTTTTGTAACAACCATCAAATACAATTTTTTGAATTAGGATTTAAATGGAATTTTTGTAGAAAATTGCTTTTATTATACTTAAAAGAAAAAGCTGCCAATGTCTTTCCAATGCACACTTATAATTCATATTTAAGCAGCTATTTATCGATGGCATGCATGTAACTGCAAAAAACATACAGCTCATTTATTCAGTTGGCAACCATTATTCTTTATTGATGTAATTGCTGTGAAAACTTAGAAACATTCGGACAATATACTGATGGTATCTGCATATTCCTGTGTATCATTTAACTTGCTGAACTGTTTATCAAATAATTATGACAAGAGCTTAGTAAATCCATGCAGTAAATTATTAATTACTTAAAGATATGTTGAAATTAATTTAAAATGATTTCAAATGTTTTAATTTGTTAAACAGAAAATTCTCCAATATTGAAGACAAGCAAACAGATTATCCATATTGCCACTAAATGATATCCGGAGCTACCCTGGCTGTGGCACGAGACCAATTTCGCATGACGTGTGTCAAATGATAGGAATGTGTTGGATAATTGTGTCAGATTGCCTTGTGTTCTTTAGGTCCAGAATGTTGCCCACACTGACCCAGGACTGCCACTTCTCAAATCATTCAGGGACATCTCCATTCAAGACAATGGAAGGGTAAGAATTGGTCTCCTTAGCCAGGACTCATGTGTGCAAAACTTGCTCAGATATTTTTCATTTTAAGAAAGTATCTTCTTAGCGAAAATCTAGTTTAGGTGAAAAGCATTGTCCCTGATAAGCCTGTGCGGACTGCACAGGCTACTCTGGAAGAACACTTTACACAAATGCATTTTCACAGAGTGAGACTCAATTTTATAACACTTAGATATCCAACTGTTCATTTAGAAAGAGCACTGGAGTTTCTACAGCGGTGCAAGCACAACAGAAGGCAGAGGACGCTTTGACGAGGAGCTGTATGTGAATGGACACATCGTGGTCTGGAGTCGAGGGGGACAAGATGGTTGCCGATCTGTCATTAAGACCTTCACCATGGATACGCCTGTCATACAGGTAACCTGGATGGGTCTTTGGTCTAAGAAAGCGGTGTGTGTTCAAAGAATATTGCAAATTTTCTTCTTAAGGTATAATTTGCTTTCTGAATTTGTGCAGAAGTGTTGAAACTCTATGATTATATTATTATTTAGTAACTAGTGTTATATTGGTTGAAATAATTATTTTAATTGTTTTATATTTTAGTATACAAGTTATAAAATGATAAACTGGTTTTCAAGTGGGCACTGCTTTTTCTCCTTTTTCATGCTCTTTAGCTCACCTGAACACAACCTGCTCTTTTTGTGCTTTGTGATTGCCTTTTGTCCATCATTAATTGCAAGTCATCTGTCATAAACATTTGTGTTGCTTACACTCTAGAGGCCACATTTATTGTCTAATCTTCATAAACCGTGTCCTGATTTTATCTTGTCAGATTTCGATACTGGGTCTAAAGAGGTCAAAAAATATGTTTACAGGCAATCTGAATAAAACTTGATCAGAACATTTGTTCTGATTATGTCTCAGTAGAGTTTGAGACTGGATCTGGTGTGTCAAAAACACTGGTATCATAACAGCTACATTTATTAAGTTCTTAGTAATGAGAAATAGTTAATATTAATTTAGGACATAAACAAGTTCCCTCTTTTGTTTGAATTTTAAAATTATAATTTTATTTTAGCAGTTGATAAAAGCCTTAATAAACCTCTTTTGATTTTAATGAATCTTTTTTTAGAAAAAAACTTTGCACTGACAAAACACGGCCATGATGTGCCTGAAACCAATAAAGTCGAACACCATTATCTCCAGAACAGAAACTTAAGTAATGATAAAACAACCATTCTGAATATTAACCTTTTAATGGCTGATATGAATCACACCTTCTTAGAACGGTCAAAATCTACTAGTGCTGTCACATAAAACAGTTGTCCAATCTATAACTTTGTCATTCATTATGCAATTTTAAAATGGGCAGTGCTCTGTAAAAAGAGGGTTTAATGCATGTGCCTAAATTGTCATCCAGATTAGCCTGTGCAGTCCGCACAGGCTAATCAGGGACCACAGTTTACGCTTATATGATATTTTTTGTTTAAAGAGTCTCTTCTCAGCAAAAATCCAGTTTAGGCGGAAAGTGTCGTTCCTGACACTTTACGCACATGCATAAAGCCCCCTGCTCTCAGGGAGCGGCTCAAATAAATTAACACAAATGACTAACATGAGGAGAAAGAGTTTCAAGTGTAACACCCATCTGATTTCCTCCAAGGTTAAGGTCACACTTAGAGGTTGAAAGCTCAATTTTGCCATAAACTGTTTGTGCAATAAGCACAGTTTTAAGACAAAAGTTGAACCTGGGGGAATCCATGCCATGCCCTATGGACTCATGTATTGTTGTTTAAAAACAACAACTACTTTTCTCTACTTTTCCCACGTATGGGCTTACTTTGTGCCTTTTTGTTTTGCCCTTAGGTATAGAAGCTTATGTTTTCAATTGTTTAGTTACAGAAATTATTTAATTCAAAAGAGCTAAATGAACTCACAATTGGCATTGGGAATAAGTCACTCTAATTACTCTAAGCTCTAATTACAATCTCTCCATTTGTGATACGTATTTAATTTCAGGCACTTTGGTGCAAGTTTGTTATACCTGAGAAGTCGAATCATGAGGAAATCTGCACCTCACTGGACACAAAAGGTAACACAGTATTAATTGCAATCATAATATTCGTATTATAACAATGTTGAGCTCACCTGAGCTCTAAGTGCTTCACTCTTGTATGGTGTGAAGTAACTGAATACTGATTTTGGTATATCCCTACACAATTAGTTACTAAGGGTGTAACTAATAATCCCATCAATTTTGCATTTGTTGTCTTAGTCCATATTTTGGTATACAAACTTGCTGAAAACAACACATTAACATGAAATGACATTGATTTACCAGGAATTCAAACAAAAAACATGTATTTCAATGTTTTTGGATACCCCACAATCTATCAGATGGGTTGTTTTTCCCCTAATACTGGTATGATGATGTGATACAATCCCAACAGAAGATGATGTATTTCTTTTTGTGAATTTTAGGCAAGTTACAGACAGGTGTGTGTGTGGTGGAGTCCAGCTGTGTAAGCTGCTACATGGAGGATGGAAGTGAATATCTGGCAGCACTGCCATTCCAGGTTGGGCTTCTTTTATGCCTCGTTCTGGGAAATATTGTGCATAATGCATGTGTGTAGAGTGTTGTCCTAGATCAGCCTGTGCAGTCAGCACAGGCTAATCAGGAACGACACTTTTGGCTTTTGTGGAGTTTTTCATGTAAAAAAAGGCTTCTAAACAAAAAATCCAATGAAGGTTGAAAGTGTGATCCTTGCACTGCACAGGCTAATCTGGGAGTCATCCTTGCACTGCACAGGCTAATCTGGGAGTCATCCTTGCACTGCACAGGCTAATCTGGGAGTCATTCTTGCACTGCACAGGCTAATCTGGGAGTAATCCTTGCACTGCACAGGCTAATCTGGGAGTCATCCTTGCACTGCACAGGCTAATCTGGGAGTCATCCTTGCACTGCACAGGCTAATCTGGGAGTCATCCTTGCACTGCACAGGCTAATCTGGGAGTTATCCTTGCACTGCACAGGCTAATCTGGGAGTCATCCTTGCACTGCACAGGCTAATCTCGGAGTCATCCTTGCACTGCACAGGCTTATCTGTGAGTCATCCTTGCACTGCACAGGCTAATCTGGGAGTCATCCTTGCACTGCACAGGCTAATCTGGGAATCATCCTTGCACTGCACAGGCTAATCTGTGAGTCATCCTTGCACTGCAAAGGCTAATCTGGGAGTCATCCTTGCACTGCACAGGCTAATCTGGGAGTCATCCTTGCACTGCACAGGCTAATCTGGGAGTCATCCTTACACTGCACAGGCTAATCTGGGAGTCATCCTTGCACTGCACAGGCTAATCTGTGAGTCATCCTTGCACTGCACAGGCTAATCTCGGAGTCATCCTTGCACTGCACAGGCTAATCTGGGAGTCATCTGTGCACTGCACAGGCTAATCTGGGAGTCATCCTTGCACTGCAAAGGCTAATCTGGGAGTCATCCTTGCACTGCACAGGCTAATCTGGGAGTCATCCTTGCACTGCACAGGCTAATCTGGGAGTCATCCTTGCACTGCACAGGCTAATCTGGGAGTCATCCTTGCACTGCACAGGCTAATCTGTGAGTCATCCTTGCACTGCACAGGCTAATCTCGGAGTCATCCTTGCACTGCACAGGCTAATCTGGGAGTCATCCTTGCACTGCACAGGCTAATCTGTGAGTCATCCTTGCACTGCACAGGCTAATCTGGGAGTCATCCTTACACTGCACAGGCTAATCTGGGAGTCATCCTTGTACTGCACAGGCTAATCTGTGAGTCATCCTTGCACTGCACAGGCTAATCTGGGAGTCATCCTTGCACTGCACAGGCTAATCTGGGAGTCATCCTTGCACTGCAAAGGCTAATCTGGGAGTCATCCTTGCACTGCACAGGCTAATCTGGGAGTCATCCTTGCACTGCACAGGCTAATCTGGGAGTCATCCTTGCACTGCACAGGCTAATCTGTGAGTCATCCTTGCACTGCACAGGCTAATCTCGGAGTCATCCTTGCACTGCACAGGCTAATCTCGGAGTCATCCTTGCACTGCACAGGCTAATCTGGGAGTCATCCTTGCACTGCACAGGCTAATCTGGGAGTCATCCTTGCACTGCACAGGCTAATCTGGGAGTCATCCTTGCACTGCACAGGCTCATCTGGGAGTCATCCTTGCACTGCACAGGCTAATCTGGGAGTCATCTGTGCACTGCACAGGCTAATCTGGGAGTCATCCTTGCACTGCACAGGCTAATCTGGGAGTCATCCTTGCACTGCACAGGCTCATCTGGGAGTCATCCTTGCACTGCACAGGCTAATCTGGGAGTCATCCTTGCACTGCACAGGCTCATCTGGGAGTCATCCTTGCACTGCAAAGGCTAATCTGGGATACTTAAAACACATGCATTAAGCCTAGCTTTCCCAGAACAATGCTTGATTATTGCTTACTGTTGACATAAGAGATTTACTGCTGTAAAAGGACTAGGTTCACTAAGGGTCGAAAATGGCCCTATGGAATTTATTAACAAAAATTACCTGAAATAATTATTTAATGTGTATAGTTTCGAAAAACATGTATTAAAACCGTAACAACATATATGGTATGGTAACCATGGCAACACATTCACACATATCCATTTTTACATAATAAGATAATAATTATACATGTATCCATTATTTAAGTATGTTAACAAGCAATATTAAGAACAATACATATTATTGTCAATACAAATATCAAATGTGAATTGTTAGCATAGTAATTCTAAAACCTCCGTTTCCATGGTAACTTTTTTTTTGCTGAGACATATACATATCAATTGAGTTGTCGATACTTAGCATTTATCAATTGACAGTTTTCAAGCGCAGTCATTATACTCTCATGAATATATAAATAAATATGGATGTTGCTGCAGCAACTGTTTAAATTTAACATAATAACTATAATATAACCAGTATTGCGCTTATAAACGACATTGTTAATGTGCAGTACCACGACAAGTTACAAACTCAAAACTGTATAAAAAGTCAACAAAGATAAGGTCATCCCTTGCACTAAAAAAAACAACAACATATTGTTAATGTTGATGTGAAAAAAAAACGTTATAATATGGTTGCTATAGTAACTGTATCCACTGAAATACATGTTATATAAACCCGAGATAAATATATATGGCAAACAGTATATACAAGTTTAATGCATACACTTCAACAACAAACTACAATGATGTCTGATTGAATGAAATTGATCTTTATCACACAACTAAACACTATGTGATAGGAACATTTTGATTCATTTTATTTACAAAGATGATGTGTAAATAAATATTACCCAATATTACTAAATGGGTGCTATAATAGCAGAAATCACAGCCAGTAATTGTTATTTCAAAATTAAGTTCATACGCACACAAATAGTAACATTTGGATAATTAGTCTATTCATTGCTCAATTTAATATGAAAAGAGCATTACTCCTCGATATTACTTTCCTCGGAGTCAGAAGAATCAACCGCCTCTGGTACTTCAGCCGCATCATCAAGGTATTGTCCCCAGTCTTTCACACCTGGTTCCCTAGATAACAGGATTTGCTGTCCAAGGTACCACAAAACTGATGCAACATGAGAACAAGTACCGAAAGTTCGTGACCCACATTTACAATGACAGTACCAACCAATGATGTGGTCACTATCGTAACATATCCAGATCAGATACGAGCGGGAGGATACATGTCTGCTCTGCAACCTGACTCTAATCAACCCCTCCATCTCTCGGTAGAGCTGAAGATTGCAGTCACTGCCTAGGTACTCTTGGATGTAACTGCCTGTGAGTTTTAACTGGTAAGTGCCTAAAGTCAATAACCGCAGTGTGTTGTCATCTAGAGATGGAAAGTCAAGATATTCATGGTTGGTATCAACCCACTTGGCGACACTTCGCTGTTCCATATTGTTTTCAGTTACAAATTGCTGAAGCGCGTTTGAATGGCTCAGCAACTCTCGCATGCGTGCAGCCATAAACAGGTCCTCCTCTTTATTCTTTGTAGCATTGATGGGAGTAAAATACTTATTTGAAATGGCGCATACTATGCGCACATAGTCTCCTCTAAATGGAACCTGGGTTGTTGGAAGAACCTTATCTACATACTTCCAACATTTTTTTCGTGCATTGGCAGCCTCAACGACCCATCGGACCTGCAAGACAATGTTCAATGTAAAAAACGCTTTTTATTAAAGAAATAATTCTTGTACGTTATAGTTTGTTGTCAAATAACCCACGGTGTAGGGATTAAATCACGAGTGCGAAGCACAAGTGATTTGAAACCACGTACCTAAACTTCCGGCCGCGGGTTATTTGACAACAAACTATATCGGAAATATTTCGATTCTTACACAGTTTTTACTGAAGATTTAAACAATGTAAAAATAACTTTCGGCTATTCTGTCGATCAGATCGACTTTCATTCATAAAATGCCGGATTGTTACGCTGGTAGAAAATGTATCGGCATGTTTTGTTTAGTAACAGCGCGTGCTTTCAGTGTATAAGCTCCGCCCATAATTATAGCATAATAACCCATAGACGATTTTCTTTTTTGTTTATATCGAATTTGGCACATGCCGTGTTAGAATCCGTATTTAACTATTATTAATATTTTAATACGTCCCTGCATGTGGCTCATGTTTATGAAACATATTAGGCACTACAAATAAGCATGAGCAAACTGTTCATTTTATAATAGTTTGTGTTTGATAAATATGTCTTAAATAATGATTGTTAAAATATATTTAGGTTATAACACATATATTTGATAAAACAGTCTAAACCAGATTAGTCATACATAATTCGGTCTTAAAATACGCAACCAGCAAACAACAAGCGAATATCGCTAATAGTAGCATATTTCCCGCTTAGCACGTGGAAGTTAATACTAAATCATTACTATTTTTAAACGCTTTCGATACCATTTGTCTATGAAACACCAAGTATTAAAGTTGCATGCATGTGTTGTCATTCAATGTCTTATATAGGCGGCATTGTTTTAAGACTGAATACATAAAAGTGTGAATCTTGTTTTAAATAGAAATGCTAGATGACGACAATTCCATAGTTATATTTTCAGCAAAATAGATAAAAAACTGTATGTATTACAGTTCAAAGCGGACAACAAACATAATATGAACATTAGCATACAATTTATGCTGAGACCGTGTTAGAAAATTCCGAGTTTACATGGAAAACATTCTCAAATAGATTACCTGTGTAACCAAGCGACTAGTGTTGGCATCCTCCGTTGGCATTTGCTTAACTCCCTTATTGATAAAAGCTGGCATTTCTGCATGAAATCCCATGTTAGAAAGCAGCGTTATTGAGTCGCGAAACCCACGATTAACAACTAAGACATCGTTCGGCTTTATCCATTCTTTGATTTCTTCTATATTGTTTCAAAGAATATGATTTAAAATTGATGCGTCGTTATTTTTTGAGTTCGAAAAATATTGCCCGAGTATGCTTACAAAATATCCAGTAGTTGTTACTATAACCATTGGTTTTACTAAAGAATGGCCTTTGTGCACACTGTATGAACGCCGTTGAAATTGAAAATCGGAAATTTTCTGTATATAAATGTACGTACCGTCAATAACTAATATTACTTGATCATTATTTTCGGCCAGAAGAGATTGAGCTAAAGTCCTTGTATGAGTGTCAATGACATTTTCACGACTGATGTGCTGAAAACCTAAATAGTGTTGAACAAAGTTTTGCATTAACATCGTCCTTACAGCTTCAATTGCCCTTCGTACACTTGATTTTGAAATGCCAAAGAGAGTTGCGAGTAAACTATTAGAGATTCCGGTTTTCATTTTGAACAAAAAAATACCGGTCGTTGTTGATTTCGATCTAGCTGGAGTTTCTCTAATATGCTTTTTCAGCATGCTGTGGAAGTCCAAAAATTGTTCCTTGTTAAGGCCAGTCATGTTTTGAAGATCAATATCAGAGTAATTTTCAATATTTTCAAAGGACATTCGTTTAACTGATGATTTAATGGCAAACTCACGTACCGTATCTAAAAGCTCTGTAATTGTTGTTTTGTTTACAAAGGCGTCGTCCATTGATTTAAAGTTAATAAATGTATCTGGATGGAATTGAGACAATGAAAAGTCTAAATGGCATGGACAGCATCTACTATGAGCAGTTATTAAAATATTGTGCTTAACAAACACTTCTGTTCTTAGCTGTTGTGGCACAACGATAAGTTTTGGCCCAGGCCTCTTACAAATGAAGCAGTACGCGTGGCTTTTCGAGGCTGTCTGAACTCGAAGTCGTACAGACGGCGGACTTCCTGCACAGCACGTACTTTCTTGTCCACCATTTTGGAGACTGGCCTGATGTAACACCGGAAATGGAGCTTGTCGGTATGCAGGTCGCGAACATTTGCCACAGATGAAGTCAGACTCGCTGCTTTCAATCAAGAAAGTTTTTCTAAGATACTTTCTTAGATGCTTGTTGACAGGCCGTCTCTGACGAACTTTAAGTTTGCATTTGCAAACTATGCACTTGGACTGATGCATCCTGCAATAAAACATATTTCAAATATAAACAATACACCCCTATTAGTTAGTTCGACCCTATCAGTATTTATAATAAAAGGAACTGTAATAATTGTTTTATGATTTTTTTTTTCAAACTGCAAATGAGTACTTAAATACACTAAGAAAGTTTACACTTAACAATTAATGATTGTGTGTTTTTTTGTATAACTTAAAAATGCGAGTAAATGTCAAATAAAAATAAAATTGGAAAAATATACCTGCAGGAGGCGAGATTTGATCTATGCTCGCCAGCGTGGTGCGCCACTAACTACCACTACGCCATGGTCTCTATTACATTTTAGATGAAATATAACGCTACATCGTTATGGCTGAAAGAAAAAGGAAAACGAAAACCGTACTTGTATCGTTTAATTTTCCTTTAAACATGTTATTCTTTCTTTTAAACATGTTATTTTACATTTCTCAAACTAATTTAATACGTTTTCATCACTTTAATGCAAAGAAATCAGCATATATTTAAGCGTAACACAGAAATTATCATGTCTAGTATACCTGTCGTCTGCAACGATACGCAACGCAAGAAAAAACAGTGTTCTTTACAAATAGATTAATGGATTGAAATATTTAGGAGCTTTAATGATTCGACTATAATAAAATGTATGAAAAAAGTGTTTACCTCATTGTCTCATCGCGGTAAATTCAAGAAATCATGCAAAGTTAAACGGTTGCTAACAACGCTGTCAACTGTAGTCAGTACAGTACTCTGTTAGTCACGGACTAGTAGAGTTGTTTCCCGTGAAAAATATTATTTCGGATAGTTATTTTCAGAAACAAAAATCAGTGACCAAAATAAACATGTGTCGATTAGACTCAATTTTGTTTGGAAAAGAACAACATTGATACTAATGGTTAGTGTAAATTTAAATTGGTAATAATTCATGTTTACGTCTGAAGCGGCGGATTTAAAAACACGATAAGCAGTGACAATATTCAAATGTTTTAAATATTTTCTGCCAATTGTGACACCTTCAAACTTAACCCACTTAAAGAAGTAACATTATAGGTTAAATGAACGAAATATCTTGATGTCGCATTTGGCTGAACACATTTTCTTAGCCTTAACATGTAGCATTTTTGCTAAAAAACAGATTTTTTTGGCATACTGCTAAAATTCAATCATGTTCATATTGGTGAAAAGACGACGAACACAAAAAGTTTCTGTATATATTGTATAAATGAATCTTAGACAACATAAAAACAGTGTCAAATAAAGCATTTCATTGCATTTGATTTTTTCGAAAATACAAGGCCAAATAGGCACTTTCGTGAACCTAGTCCTTTGCCTGGCAAAAACCATACTTCGAAAACTAAGCATATCTACTGGTTGAAATCTTTGTCATCTGATTTCTTTCAAACTTGTATTATTATAGTGGTATATTGTTATTGCGGAATGTTTAAAACTTAAACAAGTATATTTTGGCAATATATGAGTTTATGTTGTTAATATTACAGGTGGCCAACGTTTGGTCAATCAAGAATGGTTTACTCTTTGAAAGAACAGTGTCCCCATCAGAATTTCACACATCTAAAAGGTAGGTAGTGCTTGCACAAATGATTAAATAGTGCTTATACATGGGTCGTGCTCTGTGAAAAAGGGGTTTAAAGCATGTGCGTAAAGCGTTGTCCCAGATTAGCCTGTGCAGTAGGCACAGGCTAATCAGGGACGACCCTTTCTGCATTTATGATATTTTCCGTATCAAGAAAGTCTCTTCATACCGAATATCAAGTTTAGGCGGAAAGTGTTGTCCCTGATTAGCCTGAGCGTACTGCACAGGCTAATCTGGAACGACACTTTACGCACATGCATTTACACCCTTTTCACAGAACACAGCCCAATTTTAATCATACCCCCTTTGGCAAAGTAGAGGTGGTATACTGGATAAAACAAGGATGTCCGGCCTTCTGTCTGTAGAAGCTAATTTTGTTCATAGACGTTCTCCTACACATTGCAATGTAAAACAATACAATTCCATGTTAAGTAAGATTTGAAGTTATGATTGAGCTATTTTTACCGTCTTTAGTTCAATATTATAAAAGTTATGCCCCTTATTAGCTCGACTATATGTAGACAGGTAACATATTATCAAACTTCTTATGTATATACCTGCTAGCGTTGAACGCAACATGCATAAGGTCAAGGCCACCGTTTCTTGAAATAGAAAAATGGAATTGTTGAGTAACAAGATATCAATATATGCTTGTTGGATACACAAATATTTTTGAGATAACAATGTAAACTTAAATTTAAGCTGTTGTAAATTATCAACTGGATCAGTAATCCATTAAAAAAGTAGCTTATTTTCAAGGCAATAGTTGGGCCAAACATTTTTGTTGACTTCCATTTGAGCCTTGTTCTGGGAAAATAGGGCTTAATGCATATAAAATGTCACCCCAGATTAGCCTGTGCAATCTACTTAGGTTAATCAGGGACTTCAATTTTATGGAAGTTATGGTCTAGAGGTCTCTTCTGAACAAAATCAAATGTTGACGGAAAGTGTTGTACCTTATGAGCCTGTGTGGACTGCATTAAGCCCAGTTTTCCAAGTATGAGGCTCGTTTAGTTCTGTGTGTACCTAATGATTCTGTCCACTTTCATTGCAGAGACGCTCCCAACCAGACCACTGTATTCAGCATGTTACACCCTCTCGATGAAGTGGCACCCGTCATCATCAAGTCAGGTTTGTACGAGAGCCTAGTCTAGAGGCTTGAGAAGTGAAATGGTAATGATATTAGTCACCTTCTGTGAAAACCAGGCTGAATGCATGTGTGTTTAAGTCTCGTCCCATATTAGCCTGTGCATTCTGCACGGGCTAATCAGGAATGACACTCCGCATTTATTCAATTTTTCATTTGAAGAAGTCACATCTAAGCATAAATGCATTAACTTGATTAAGTTCAGTTTTTCTGAGAATGAGGCCTTCATTAAATAGTTGTATACAACCTCTTTATTAGCCTATATTTCATTGACGCTCGATAAAAGAAGGTTTTTCCTTATGGGTCAAATTTATTAGAGACAACCATCGAAGGAACACTCTTTTCACCAAAATTTAAAAACAAATATAATTTTACAGGGAATCAACTCACATCTGTAAAAAGACTAAATCCACAAAATTACCATTAATTTGTCTGTAATGTTCCATAAAATTGAAATATATTCTGGCTAATATCATCGGTTTGATTTGAGGCAAGCACTCCATACTCTGTCAATGCATAAATCATTCACTACAATCAATACATTTGTATTCTGATTGCATATCAATTCCTTTTTCAAATGCAAACTGAACTGAATGACGTAAGCATGACACACTGGCTTTTCTAAAAGTTGATACTGCAGTCAAACAAAAATGGACACAGTAAACTTACATATTTACAGCATTCTTTAGTGTTATTTAAGGATTAAAGTCTGAAAATATATGTTTGGGCAATACACAAACATGCAAGACAATTAAAGTTAGTTTCACAGCATAAACTCTATATTTAAGCTAAGCATTTATTCATCTTTTTAAGCAGCTATTTTGATGAAAACAAGATAAAAATAATAGCCTGAAGGTTCAGGATTAGAAAAAGTGTAAACCCTAAAGCTTGCCCTATTTTCAATCATGTAAGCCTGACCTGATCAACATTCGCCATTCCAGCACCAGTCATCTATTTTTAGCTCATCTATTTTTTGAAAAAAAATTATGAGGTTTTGTCATCACCTTGGCGTCGGCGTCCGGTTAGTTTTTGCGTTTAGGTCCACATTTCTCATAAAGTATCAATGCTATTGCATTCAAACTTGGTACACTTACTTACTATCATGAGGGGACTGGACAGGCAAAGTTAGATAACTCTGGCGTGCATTTTGACAGAATTATGTGCCCTTTTTATACTTAGAAAATTGAAAATTTTGGTTAAGTTTTGTGTTTAGGTCCATTTTATTCCTTAAGTATCAAAGCTATTGCTTTCATACTTGCAACACTTACTAACTATCATAAGGGGACTGTGCAGGCAAAGTTATGCAACTCTGACTGGCATTTTGACAGAATTATGTGCCCTTTTTATACTTAGAAAATTTAAAATTTGGTTAAGTTTTGTGTTTAGGTCCACTATTTTCCTAAAGTATCAAAGCTATGGCTTTCATACTTGCAACACTTACTAACTATCATAAGGGGACTGTGCAAGCAAAGTTATGTAACTCTGACTGGCATTTTGACAGAATTATGGGCCCTTTATACTTGAAAATTTGGTTAAGTTTTGTGTTTTGGTTCACTTTACCCCTGAAGTATCATTAAGATATTGCTTTTATACGTGGAACACTCGCAAACTATCATAAGGGGAAAGTAAAGGACAAGTTGCATAGCTCTGGTTGTCATTATGGCCCTTTTTTGACTTAGTAACTTTGAATATATGGTTACATTTTGTGTTTAGATCCACTTTACTTCTAAAGTATCAAGGCTACTGCTTTGAAACTTCAAATATTTTCATGCTATCATGAGGGTACTGTACCTGGCAAGTTGAATTTTACCTTGACCTTTGAATGACCTTGACTCTCAAGGTCAAATTTTAAAATTTCGCTAAAATTGCCATAACTTCTTTACTTATGATTAGATTCGATTGATACTTTGACAAAACAACTCTTACCTGACATACCACAATAGACTCCACCCAAACCATCCCCCACGCCCCCCCCCCCCCCCCTCAATCCTCCCCCCCCTCAATCCCCCCCATTATTATTTTTTAGCTCATCTATTTTTTGAAAAAAAAATTATGAGCTATTGTCATCACCTTGGCGTCGGCGTCGGCGTGCGGTTAAGTTTTGCGTTTAGGTCCACTTTTCTCAGAAAGTATCAATGCTATTGCATTCAAACTTGGTACACTTACTAATTATCATAAGGGGACTGTGCAGGCAAAGTAATGTAACTCTGACTGGCATTTTGACAGAGTTATGTGCCCTTTTTATACTTAGAAAAATTGAAAATTTGGTTAAGTTTTGTGTTTAGGTCCATTTTATTCCTACAGTATCAAAGCTTTTGCATTCAAACTTGGTACACTTACTTACTATCAGGAGGGGACTGGACAGGCAAAGTTAGATAACTCTGGCGTGCATTTTGACAGAATTATGTGCCCTTTTTATACTTAAAAAATTGAAAATTTTGGTTAAGTTTTGTGTTTAGGTCCATTTTATTCCTTAAAGCGGGTATATACAATTTTGTCAAATATTTATGAATTTATATAAACTGTGTAAAAAACTTATTATATATACATTTCAATATAAATTAAAATAAAAGTTAAGAAGAACATGTGTCGAAAAATGCGAAATAAGCCAGATATTTAATTCTGAAATTGAAAGCGGCTGTTCAGCCGAATTTGCCAGCATGTATACCATACATGTACGATGTGCATCTAAACTTACGAGGGGTGTTCCAGAAGTTTGTGGATTTTTGCTATAACTTTCATTTGGTAACATAAATGGACAAACAAATAGCATGTTAAGAATATTTCGTCCTTTCCAAATCTACTCTCCAAATATCATGGAAATACATAAAACAATAAATATATATCAGAGATTTAAACATGTGCACAATGCACACACCGACGCACGTGTAACGTTTCTGATTAACGTCAATGACGTTATGAAGTTAACAATTGTCAAATCTTTTCCACATAATCACCTCCAACGCGAATGCACTTTATGTGTCGGGAAATCCAATTGTCAAAAGTGTCTTGACCAGTCAGCGTCAAAAAACAACACGATTCGCTTTGCTGCAACTGTTAGTTCCTGTTTACTTGCAAAGCGAATACCGCGCAACTGTGATTTTACTTCCGGGAAGACGCGGAAGTCCATAGGGGCCAAATCCGGGCTGTAAGGAGGACTTAGGCGCTGTAGCGTGAAATTTGCCGTAAATTCTGTTTATCAACGACATTTAAACCAAATTTAAATTGGCATAACGCCCATACTTATAATAAAATACACACGTGCGCCGCATGTCGTTACTGAGGTCTCTATGGCAACGCGTTTCAAACGCGCTTTATGGAATTCATGCATTTTTAGCTTATATACAAAGTCCGTGATAATTGGTTTGTATAATATGTAAATTTCATTGACTTTTACCAGCAAACTAATAAGTTATAGCGAAAATCCACGAACTTCTAGAACACCCCTCGTAGTTTAACGGTTTATAATACAAAGACGAATGCTTCGGTTATTGTAGGAAAATATGTACGTCACTATCGGCTAGGGGCACTAAATTGTCCTTGCTGCATTTTATGAAATTCGGCTTTAATGTATAATTTTTCTTGCCTATTTTGTGTTATTGTAACATATTTTATCAATATATTACAATTAAACGCATATAAAAAATCGTATATACCCGCTTTAAGTATCAAAGCTATTGCTTTCATACTTGCAACACTTACTAACTATCATAAGGGGACTGTGCAGGCAAAGTAATGTAACTCTGACTGGCATTTGGACGGAATTATGGGCCCTTTAGTTTTGTGTTTTGGTCCACTTTACCCCTAAACTATCATTATCCCCACGCTTTTTGAAAAAAAGGTGGGGATATTGTGGTGATCTCCGCCGTCCGTCCGTCTGTCCGTCCGTCTGTCCGTCCGTCTGTCTGTCCGTCCTGGCCACTATCTCCTCCTACACTAAAAGCACTAGAACCTTGAAATTTACACACATGGTAGCTATGAGCATATGTGCGACGGTGCACTATTTGGAATTTTGATCTGACCCCTGGGTCAAAAGTTATAGGGGTTGGGGTGGGGCCGCGTCAGAAATTATCACTCATTTTTATACGCCCGTATAAAATACGGGACGTATTATGTGAAACCCCTTGGCGGGCGGGCGGGCGGCGGGCGGAAGGCATCACTTTGTCCGGACTCTAATTCAAATTGTATTCATCCGATCTTCACCAAACTTGGTCAGCAGTTGCATCTAGTTGATATCTAGGCCAAGTTCGAATATGGGTCATGCCGGGTCAAAAACTAGGTCATAGGGTCAATAAGTGCATTTTCAAAGGGGCCACTTTGTCCGGACTCTATTTCAAATTGTATTCATCCGATCTTCACCAAACTTGGTCAGCAGTTGCATCTAGTTGATATATAGGCCAAGTTCGAATATGGGTCATGCCGGGTCAAAAACTAGGTCATAGGGTCAATTAGTGCATTTTCAACGGCGCCACTTTGTCCGGACTCTAATTCAAATTGTATTCATCCGATCTTCACCAAACTTGGTCAGTAGTTGCATCTAGTTGATATCTAGGTCAAGTCCGAATATGGGTCATGCTGGGTCAAAAACTAGGTCAAAGGGTCAATTAGTGCATTTTACTTTGTCCGGACTCTAATTCAAATTGTATAAATCTTATCTTCACCAAACTTGGTCAGTAGTTGCATCTAGTTGATATCTAGGCCAAGTTCGAATATGGGTCATGCCAGGTAAAAAACTAGGTCATAGGGTCAATTAGTCCATTTTCAACAGCGCCACTTTGTCCGGACTCTTATTCAAATTGTATTCATCCGATCTTTACCAAACTTGGTCAGTAGTTGCATCTAGTTGATATCTAGGTCAAGTTCGAATATGGGTTATGTCGGGTCAAGAACTAGGTCATAGGGTCAATTAGTGCATTTTCAACGGCGCCACTTTGTCCGGACTCTAATTCAAATTGTATTCATCCGAAACTTTTAAACAACTTTTTATCCTGCGTCAAAGTGGTATGGGGGTATAAGTCACATTCAGTGACAAAGCTCTAGTTCAAGTTGAATTCACCAAACTTGGTCAGAGGTAGTATATAGATTATATATCAGTCAGGTCTGATTGGAGACATGCAACCGATTAACACATGCAATATTTTTATGCAATATTTTTATCCAGTTTTATTTTGCGATATTTTCATCGGGTTTATTTTTTTCGCGATTTTTGAAATTTTTTTTTGCTTATTTCCAAAACAAATACATCAATCATCAGTGTATCATCTCCAATGGCACACGAATCGGGCGTATATTGCTCCGTCATGCGGCGCTCTTGTTTTAGGTTATTTTACATTTACTTCTTTATTTCTACACCGATTCACTTCAAATTGATACTGGACCTCACCTATGACAATACAGTCAATCTCAACCATGCATGGCCCCATTCCCAACCCTGGGGTGCCCCACCCACATAGGCCACACCCACCAAAAATTTCCATTTACTATAATTTTTTCATTTCTACACGGATTCACTTCAAATTGATACTGAACTTTTGTTATGACATTAGGGTCAATCTCAACTATGCATGGCCCCAATCCCAACCCTGGGGCGCCCGCCCACATAGGCCACACCCACCTAAAAAATCCATTTACTATAATTTTTTCATTTCTACACGGATTCACTTCAAATTGATACTGAACTTCTCTTATGACATTAGGGTCAATCTCAACTATGCATGTTCCCATAACCAACCCTGGGGCCCCGCCCACATAGACCACACCCACCCAAAATTGCCTTTACTATAATTTCTTCATTTCTACACCGATTCACTTCAAATTGATATTGAACTTCTCTTATGACAATACAGTCAATCTCAACTATGCATGGCCCCATTACCAACCCTGGGGCGCCCCGCCCACATAGACCACACCCACCCAAAATTGCCTTTTACTATAATTTCTTCATTTCTACACCGATTCACTTCAAATTGATACTGAACCTCTCTTATGACAATACGGTCAATCTCAACTATGCATGGCCCCATTACCAACCCTGGGGCGCCCTGCCCACATATGTCACACCCACCCAAAATTGCCTTTTACTATAACTTCTTCATTTCTACACCAATTCACTTCTTATTGATGATGAACTTCTCTTATGACAATACGGTCAATCTCAGCTATGCATGGCCCCATTACCAACCCTGGGGCACACCTAGGTCAAACATTCGGCGTGGGGATACGCGTCGGCCTCTGCCGCGCCATTTCTAGTAGATATTGCTTTCATAGTTGGAACACTCGCAAACTATCATAAGGGTACAGTAAAAGGACAAGTTGCATAACTCTGGTTGTCATTTTTACGGAATTATGGCCCTTTTTTGACTTAGTTACTTTGAATATATGGTTAAATTTTGTGTTTCGATCCACTTTACTTCTAAAGTATCAAGGCTATTGCTTTCAAACTTCAAATACTTTCATGCTATCGTGAGGTTACTGTACCGTGCTAGTTGAATTTTACCTTGACCTTTGAATGACCTTGACTCTCAAGGTCAAATTATTAAATTTTGCTAAAAATGCCATCACTTCTTTATTTATGATTAGATTTGATTGATACTTTGACAAAACTACTCTTACCTGACATACCACAATAGACTCCACCCAAACCATCCCCCGTGCCCTCCCCCCCACCCCCCCCCCCCACCCCCCCCCCCTAGAATCACACCCCACCCCAATTTTTTTTTTTTTTTTTAAGATCATCTCACAAATGACCACCACACCCTAACACTATACTATACCCCTTCACCCCACCCCCTCAAATCGTTTTTTTGGAAACGGTTAAAAAACACAAATATTTATTTTTATTATTTTATGTTTGAAATACCGTCCAACCATGGCACCCAAGAATACCCCCCTCCCCCCCCCCCCCCTATTTTTTTTTTTTAAGATCATCTCACAAATAACCACCACACCCTCACACTATACCCCCCTCCCCCCCCCACCCCACCCCCCCAAATAATTGTTTTTGAAACGGTTAAAAAACACAAATATTTATTTTTATTATTTTATGTTTGAAATACCATCCAACCATCGCACCCAAGAATAGTGTCTGTCCGTCCAAAAACTTTAACATTGGCCATAACTTTTTCAATATTGAAGATAGCAACTTGATATTTGGCATGCATGTGTATCTCATGGAGCTGAACATTTTGAGTAGTGAAAGGTAAAGGTCAAGGTCATCCTTCAAGGTCAAATGTTGAATAAATGGCGTCTGTCCGTCCGAAAACTTTAACATTGGCCATACATTTTTTCATATTGAAGATAGCAACTTGATATTTGGCATGCATGTGTATCTCATGAAGCTGCACATTTTGAGTGGTGGAAGTTCAAGGTCAAGGTCATCCTTCAAGGTCAATTTTTTTTTTTAATCAAAGCGGCGTTCTCATGAAGCTGCACATTTTGAGTGGTGGAAGTTTAAGGTCAAGGTCATCCTTCAAGGTCAAGGTCATCCTTCAAGGTCAAAGGTCAAAATAAAATATTCAAAGTGGCGTTCTCATGAAGCTGCACATTTTGAGTGGTGGAATTTCAAGGTCATTCTTCAAGGTCAAGGTCATCCTTCAAGGTCAAAGGTAAGAAAAATTAATTCAAAGTGGCGTTATCATGAAGCTGCACATTTTGAGTGGTGGAAGTTCAGGGTCAAGGTCATCCTTCAAGGTCAAAGTTAAAAAAAATAATTAAAGCGGCGTTATCATGAAGCTGCACATTTTGAGTGGTGGAAGTTCAAGGTCATCCTTCAAGGTCAAGGTCATCCTTCAAGGTCAAAGGTAAAAAAATAATAATTTCAAAGCGGCGTTCTCATAAAGCGGCACATTTTGAGTGGTGGAAGTTCAAGGTCAAGGTCATCCTTCAAGGTCAAAGGTAAAAAAAACAAAAACAAAAAATTTCAAAGCAGCACAATAGGGGGCATTGTGTTTCTGACAAACACATCTCTTGTTTTTTTCAAACATGGTTAAAAAACACAAATATTTATTTTTAACCAGGTTTTCCGAAGGAAAAAACTGGTTATTAGATTGGCGAATGCGGGCGGGCTGGCTGGCTGGCTGGCGGGCTGGCTGGCTGGCGGGCTGGCGGAATAAGCTTGTCCGGGCCATAACTATGTCGTTCATTGTCAGATTTTAAAATCATTTGGCACATTTGTTCACCATCATTGGACGGTGTGTCGCGCGAAATAATTACGTCGATATCTCCAAGGTCAAGGTCACACTTTGAGTTCAAAGGTCAAAAATGGCCATAAATGAGCTTGTCCGAGCCATAACTATGTCGTTCATCGTCAGATTTTAAAATCATTTGGCACATTTGTTCACCATCATTGGACGGTGTGTCGCGTGAAATAATTACGTCGATATCTCCAAGGTCAAGGTCACACTTTGAGTTCAAAGGACAAAAATGGCCATAAATGAGCTTGTCCTGGCCATAACTATGTCATTCATTGTGAGATTTTAAAATCATTTGGCACATTTGTTCACCATCATGAGACGGTGTGTCCCACGAAAGAATCACGTCAATATCTCCAATGTCAAGGTCGCCACGACTAAAAATAGATTTTTTTAAAAAAAAAAAACTTACAAAGGGGGTTAATTTTTTTTGGTCATTTCAAAAGTTCAGTTTGAGTTTTCTCCCTTTATCAGATTTTTTTTTCACAATGAAAAGCTGGTTTTGTGACAATTTTGTCCCTTGTTATTATTTTATTTTTGAAATACCGTCCAACCATCCCACCCAAGAATCCCCCCCCCCCCCCAATAATTTTTTTATTTTGCATTTTTGTTTGCATTTTTGGAAGATAATGTAATAAATGACCACACCCCCACACTATACACCCCTCTTCACTCCACCCCTCCCTCCTTTGTGATTGAAATTTAGATAGGTTCCTACACCTTTAAAAAGAAAAATAGATGAGCGGTTTGCACCCGCTAGGCGGTGCTCTTGTATATAAGTTGACTGCAACTTACTTTATATGACACCATGCAGTGTTCAGGGGAAGGAGGGAAGGGGGGGGGGTTGCCACTACTGTGACATTTTCAAGCTCTTATTACAAGAGTCATTTGAAAATTGAGTTGAACAAATGAACCTCATTCTACAAAAACTGGGCTAAAAGCTTTTGTCCCAGATAAGCTTGAGCGGGCAACATAGGCTAATAAGGGACATCACTCTCCTCCTGAACTTGCTTTTTGCTTAGAAGGAACTTTTTAAATCACCAACATTGCGGAATGTTTGGTCCCTGAAAAGCCTGTGTGGCTTGCACAGGCTAATCTGAAAGCATTGATCCCAGTTTTCCCAGAATAAGGCTCAAATATTCCCACAGGAACACTGGGAGCCAACAAGACGTCATACCTGACAGACAACACCCAGCACATCGTGTTCTCTAGTGACGACCCCTCCCTCGTCCTCACCTATGATACCATGGTAGGCATACACTCGGCGTGGAAGGTCCGCAAAGTCCTACAGACGGTGAGTGTTTGCGTATTCCACTGGAGTTTGTTATGCCCCTGGTAGGGTGGCATATAGCAGTTGAACTGTCCGTCAGTCCGTCTGTCAGTCGGTGCGTCTGTCTGAAAACTTTAACATTGGCCATAACTTTTGCAATATTGAAGATAGCAGCTTGATATTTGGCATGCATGTGTATCTCATGAAGCTGCACATTTTGAGTGGTGAAAGGTCAAGGTCATCCTTCAAGGTCAAAAGTCAAAAAATACAATCCAAGGGAAGTAATAAGCTTTTAAAGGGAGATAATTTCTAAACCTGCCAAATGATATATTGAAAAAAAAAATCAAAGCGGCGCGATTTGGGGCATTGTGTTTCTGACAAACACATCTCTTGTTTGTGTTTGTAGTTATATAAACGAACAATTGTTATTTGAAAAAACTATACTCAGTGCCTTCTCCCGGAATTTGTTCAGGCGGCCCGGGGGTGGGTTCGGGGTGTCCCCTCCCGACGTTGATTTTTTTTAAATTTAACGTGTCAATTCACGTTCTGTGGTGCGTTATAACTCAAAGAAAAACAGCGTCAAAAGACGTCATTTGGTGCGCTATGACTCTTAAAAAAAATCCCCCAGTCATTTAAAAATATATTTTTTTATATTGTTTAATTGTTTTAAAACTTTTCCGCACAGATAGTAAAATCCCGACTCGAACGATTCCCCAATACATCCGTTTCAACCCGACTCTATTACTGTATACTTACTATTTTTCAAGTTTCTATTTATTACCCGATAATCCCGTTTATTCAGTTTTTATCAATCTCTTCCTGGTAAATATTTACGATAAAAGCTTTCAGTTATTCCTTTAACACAAACCTTGCCATTTTTAAGTGACTATTTATAGATTTGATGAAATATTGCCTCTGAATATGCGTCAATCACCTGACCTGTTGTGTGCTTGTTAAAACGCTCAATACACGCCATTTGTATGCAATAGACGTGACGTTGTACATGCTGCATAATTTTCGCGCTCTTTTTAATTGAGAAAAAGATTCGACACAAAATACATTTGCACTGCTAATTTGAAGCAAAAATATTTAACGTTGCGGTAACATTTACATTCGGAAGTGTGTTTCGGATTAAAAACGCGTTAACATCGACTTACGGTAATGGGTTTGGGATTTCAAATTTAATTATTCCCATTTGAGATTTCAACAAATATTAACCGTTGCGTTATAAATTCAACGATAATTTGTTTACACACTTTACGAGTCAAATAAATGTTTTGACGGAATTATGCATGAAATTCACGTTGTCCACGAGGATCACGGCCGGTTGCCATCATCAGTCTTCTAACTATCGATTATCGGACGAAACATTTACAAGTGTGCGTAATTAATTCAACGAAAGTTTGTTAAAGCGCATTACGTGTCGAATAAATGTCAGAAAAACGAGGTGAATCAGTTCTATAAATGGACATGTTGAAATATACATGTACTGGAATTAAATAAATTGTTATCACATAGTTGTAACCGCTATAATAATTAATTGTTTACCACTTGCAATTAATTTCTCGTATTAATTATGAGTCATAGGTAACACTTGTTTACAGTAAAAAGGTGTGATGATGATGCCCGAAACCGTCTTTAATGTTCTGTACTGTAATAATTACCGGTTTTATATTACTCAAATGGTACAACTACTTGCTAATCAAGCTGGGATAAACTCTTACTTCATGCCCGACGTCAATAAAAAATAATGTGCATTCGCGTAACCGATTGGACGATGAACTTCACAGTTTGACGACTGGAAAGTTACCAGATACATCCTTGTCAGCATTTAAATGACCGTGTAATGTGGCTAGAATAATCGATACGCGCGTCATGCTATTCTCTTATCAGTGGATTATCCATTACCCCATGTGTGTGTGTTTATGGCGATTACTTGTGAAAGTCGGTACCGAGTGCTCTTTTAAAACAGGGAATATTGATACACTGATAGGAAAACCTTGATTTTTTTGGACAATCTCCACTTTCTTTTACTGAAGAATACACTGATCGGAAAATTTCAAGCGCCCCGGGGACTCTGATTTCGAAATTCAAGCGCCCCGGCAAGGGGCGCTTAAATGGCCTGGGGTAGACCCTGATACTGGAATGTCCATTATTTACCTGTGTAGAAAGAACAATAATATTTTTAACATGTATTTTTCAGGGTTAGAAACTTGCATTTTGACCTCAGTCTCCTGCCCTTGCTTACCCTTTCTTGTTCTTTATATAGATCTTGTATAGAAGTTTTGCTAGAAAGAAGGCCCTCTACTAGTAAATGTCAAACCAGGTTTGCTTTGATCTTAGGTTTAATATAAGTCAGTTCCTTACGTGTTAGTGTTGTGAAGTATTATTCTGATATGGTCAAAATGCCGATTTTGATGACTATCCAATAAAGGGCCCATTCTCCATCCCAACATTTTGTTGTGTTTTTCAGGAATGTGAAGCCATAGCAGCGATGTGGGAGCAGACCAACAGCATGTTCACGCCAGTGCACAATCTCAACCAGTCCAGCAGCATGTCCCGCTACTATGGCAACCTATCGGCCCAGTCACCGATGGTGTCGCCATTACGAAGCTACTCTGGCCGGACCCCCCACCTGATGTCGCATTCCCAGAGTCCTCTCATAATGAACCCGCCTGGCATGGACAGGTTGGTATAGACTGGTTAACATGTTAAGCCCGGCATGGACAGGTTGGTATAGACTGGTTTACATGTCTAGCCCAGCATTGACAGGTTGGTATAGACTGGTTTACATGTCTAGCTTGGCATGGACAGGTTGGTATAGACTGGTTTACATGTCTAGCCCAGCATGGACAGGTTGGCATAGACTGGTTTACATGTCTAGCTCAGCATGGACAGGTTGGTATAGACTGGTTTACATGTCTAGCCCGACATGGACAGGTTGGTATAGACTGGTTTACATATCTAGCCCGGCATGGACAGGTTGGTATAGACTGGTTTACATGTTTAGCCTGGCATGGATAGGTTTGTATAGACTGGTATACATGTTATGTACGTGATAGGTTGGTATAGACTGGTTTACATGTCTAGCCCGACATGGACAGGTTGGTATAGACTGGTCTACATGTTCAGCCTGGCATGGACAGGTTGGTATAGACTGTTTTAAATGTTCAGCCTGGCATGGACAGGTTGGTATAGACTGGTTTACATGTTCAGCCTGGCATGGACAGGTTGGTATAGACTGTTTTACATGTTCAGCCTGTCATGGACAGGTTGGTATGTTTACATGTTTAGCCCGGCATGGGCAGGTTGGTATAGACTGGTTTACATGTTCAGCCCGTTATGGACAGGTTTGTTTAGACTGGTTTTACATGTTAAGTCCAGCATGGACAGGTTGGTATAGACTGGTTTACATGTCTAGCCTGACATGGACAGGTTGGTATAGACTGGTTAACAGGTTCAGCCTGGCATGGACAGGTTGGTATAGACTGGTTTACATGTTCAGCCTACATGGACACATTGGTACAGACTGGTTTACAAGTTCAGCCCGGCATAGACAGGCTGGTATAGACTGATTTACATGTTCAGCCCTGCATGGACAGGTTGGTAGAGACTGGTTTACATGTTCAGCCCTGCATGGACAGGTTGGTAGAGACTGGTTTACATGTTCCGTGAGTTTTTCCTTTTGGATGGGCTGAATTTAGGCCCTTAACCGTCAATATTATTTCTTTTAAACGAAAAAGCTTGTATCAGTATCAAGTTAAGAATGGACAATACCTTACCCTATATATTACTTATTCTGTTAATTATTACTCAAAATGGAATGCAAGGCTTTTACTCACATCAAGAAAAAAGCATGATTTTTATGCTCTCCCTAAAAAATGTGGGGGGGGGGAGCATATAGTGGCCGCTTCGTCTGTCCGTCCGTGTGTCCGTCCGTGCTTAATTTTTGTCCGGGCTATTTCTCAACAACTAATGACCGGAATTCAATGAAACTTTATGGGAAGCTTCACTACCAAGAGGAGTTGTGCATATTATCAGCGGTTCTGGTCGGATGATTTTTCACAGAGTTATGGCCCTTTGAAATTTTCCATTAACTGTACATATAGTGCAATTCTTGTCAGGGCTTTTTCTCAGCAACTATTGACCGGAATTCAATGAAACTTTATGGGAAGCTTTACTACCGAGAGGAGATGTGCATATTATCAGCGGGTTCTGGTTGGATGATTTTTCCCAGAGTTATGGCCCTTTGAAATTTTCCATTAACTTTACATATAGTGCAATTCTTGTCCAGGCTATTTCTCAGCAACTAATGACTGGAATTCAATAAAACTTTATGGGAAGATTCACTACCAAGCGGAGATGTGCAAATTATTAGCTGGTTCTGGTCGGATGATTTTTCGCAGAGTTATGGCCCTTTGAAATTTTCCATTTACTGTACATATAGTGCAATACTTGTCTGGGCTTTTTCTCAGCAACTAATGACCGGAATTCTATGAAACTTTATGGAAAGCTTCACCACCAAGAGGAGATGTGCATATTATCAGCGGGTTCTGGTCAGATGATTTTTTCCAGAGTTATGGCCCTTTGAAATTTTCCATTAACTGTACATATAGTGCAATTCTTGTCATAGCTATTTCTCAGCAACTAAGGACCGGAATTCAATAAAACTTTATGGGAAGATTCACTACCAAGAGGAGATGTGCATATTATTAGCCGGTTCTGGTCGGATGATTTTTTACAGAGTTATGGCCCTTTGAAATTTTCCATTAACTGAACATATAGTTGATTCTTGTCCGGGCTATTTCTCAGCAACTAATGACCGGAATTCAATAAAACTTTATGGGAAGCTTCACTGCCAAGAGGAAATGTGCTTATTAGCGGGTTCTGGTCGGATGATTTTTTAACAGAGTTATGGCCCTTTGAAATTTTCCATTAACTGTACATATAGTGCAATTCTTGTCCGGGCTATTTCTCAGCAACTAATGACAGGAATTCAATGAAACTTTATGGAAAGCTTCACTACCAAGAGGAGATGTGCATGGGTTCTGGTCGGATGATTTTTCGCAGAGTTATGGCCCTTTGAAATTTTCCATTAACTGTACATATAGTGCAATTCTTGTTCGGGCTATTTCTCAGCAACTAATGACCTTAATTCAATGAAACTTTATGGGAAGCTTCACTGCCAAGAAGAGATGTGCATATTATCAGCGGGTTCTGGTCGGATGATTTTTCGCAGAGTTATGGCCCTTTGAATTTTTTTTTTTTAATTCTTGTCCTCCCAACTACTGTGCCCTCAAGATGTTTCCTTTTATCTGAATATATATTGTGTAATATTTTGACAAAAAAACGTTTGGGGAGCATCACCCGTCTCCGATGGTTTCTTGTATGTTTCTTGTTCACAGTGCAATTTTTTTGCAGAAAATTTCAATGAGATTTTTATTGATACAGCAATTTTATTAGAAACATCCAAATCAAGTGACTTATTCCATTTGTAATTTGTCATTTTCAGCATCCATTGCATACTGTTTCATTTGTTCCAAAAAGGAAGAATTGAGTGTAGATCTAATCATTCTTAGCCTTAAGATTTGTTCAGTATGTTAATTTAATTTCAAGTTGTAAAATCAGGGACACTTTTATGGTCTTTTGTTCTTTTTAAAGTCTCCTTAAAAAAATTCAGATTAGGCGGAAAGCGTAGTCCCTTATTGCGCAGTCTGCACAGACTAATCTGGGACGACATTTAACGCACATGCAATTAACCTCTTTTTCCAATAGCATGGCTCAAATTTACTTTTCTATTTTTCTGCAGACGTTCCCAAAGTCCAGCCCCTTTCCTGGACAACTCGCTGCACCGTCTTCACACGCCCTCCCCTCAGATGGCGCCACGTACGTCTGGCAGCTTCTACCGCTCCCCAGCCAACATGTCCGTCATCAACGAGGCCATAGCCACGGAATGGGCTGAACCAATCACGCCAGAGATCTGTCTTGAGCATATCTGGACGGAGAACGCCCCAGCGATACGCGACGGGTCTCTCGGGAAGTCGTCAAAAGCGTTCTTCACGCGGGACCTGTGTGGGCAGCAGTACATGTGTTACTTGATATCCTACAGGCAGCAGCTGAGATGTGTGAAGTTTGAGGAAAGTAACGATCTCAAAAGAATCGTGTTTGGGACTGTAAATATCATTCCGTGTAAAGACGCAATTCCTATTGAAGGAAAAGACCTGTTGATAATTCTAGACATCAGCGGGGTGCTTTATGTGTACAGTGGGATAACGAGGATTAACAGGCTCCATGTTCCCATCCTGCCTATTGGTAGCCTGTGTAACAGCTTGCTGAGACAGACCACCCCGCTGCATAGCCCGGTACGAGGGGGCGTCTTTACGTCCAGCCGCCCCTCTAGCGCCATGGAAACGCGATTTGACGAGGACTTTCAGCTCAATCAGATCTCTCCGGTTGCCACTGAGCTGGATGAGACGTCACATTTCGAAGAGTTTCCACTGGGTTGTGCACTGATTCACGCGTTAAGGGATAATGTGAAGGCCAGGTTTACCATTGAGCTGTCGAATGGGCACATGTTCCGATGTACGTTACCGGACATGACAAACTCCTCTGGTATAGATCTCTGTCTACGAGCGTTGAAGCACATGTTGCCTCGAGACCTCGCCATGCAGATGATTGGTCGATGGTTGACTGTGCGTAACTCTCCCGGGGCAGTTGGGAGTCAGACAGAGTGGGCCATGTTCACTTCCTGTCTGCTCGGCATGATGGGATATGATGTTGGAAAGCTGCCAATTACTGAAAAGGTATGTATGTCAGTGTGTTTTTATGCCCCCAGAACATAGGTTCTGGAGGCATATTAAAATCGCACCGTCCGTTAGTGTGTTGGTCCGTCCGTCCCTCTGGATTAGTTTCCGCTCAATAAGTCAAGCAATTGTCATCAAATCTTCACCAAACTTCATGAAAATGTGTAAGGCAACATCTAGGTCAAGTTCGATAATCGGCCAAATTGACCCAGACACTCCTGAGTTACGGCCCTTGAATCATCGTAAAATTGGGAGTTTCTCGTTTCCGCTCAATGACTCGAGCAATTGTCATCAGATCTTCAACAATCTCAATCAAAATATGTAAGGCAATAATGTCTAGGTCAGTTCAATAATCGGCCTAATTGACTCAGACACTCCTGAGTTACGGCCCTTGAATCATCGTAAAATTGTTTCCATAGGCGGAGGGATATTGTTTTGGCGTTGTCCATCCGTCCGGAGCCATATCTTCCTTGAAGTGCTTTGGCGGATTTTATTGAAACTTTGTATGAGTATATATGGATAAGATGATGATGCATGCCAAATGGCATTGTACACCATCTGTTAATAACAGAGTTATGGCCCTTTGTATCTTGAAAAAAATGCTTTTTTAGTAATGAGCCATATCTTGGAAGTGCTTTGGTGGATTTCATTGAAACTTGGTATAAGTATATATATATATATGGATAAAAGGATGATGCATGCCAAATGGTATTGTATATCAATGGATAATAACGGAGTTATGACCCTATGTATCTTAAAAAAATGCTTTTTTTGTGTGTCCGGAGCCATATCTTCGAAGTGCATTGACGGATTTCATTGAAACTTGGTATGAGTATATAAATGGATAAGAGGATGATGTTGGCGTTGTCCATCCGTCCAGAAATATTTGTGTCCAGAAGTATTTTGGCAGGGGTAATCAATTCAACAAATTTGCTTGTTTTTCTTGTTTCTGCTCAATAACTCGAGCAAATGTCACGGGATCCTCACCACACTTCATGAAACTGTGTAAGGCAATAACATCTAGGTCAAATTCGATAATTGGCCAAAGTGACCCTGACACTTTTGAGTTACGGCCCTTGAATCATCGAAAATTTTCGTTTTTTCTTGTTTCCGCTCAATGACTCAAGCAATTGTCATTGGATCTTCACCAAACTTCATAAAAATGTGTAAGGCAATAAAATGTAGGTTTAGTTCGACAATCAGCCAAATTAACCCAGGCACTTGTGAGTTACTGCCCTTAAATCATAAAAAATTGCGTTTCCGCTTAACTACTCAAGTAATCCAGGTTTTTTTTTCCACTTTTTGGGAAGATAACCCATGGCTTTGGAATTGGGAATTTTATCGGCATTTTCATGAAATTGGGAAAATAAATTCATTAGCCTTTTTCTCCACACGAAAAGTCCACTGATTAGCCTAGGGAAATACTAAATTTGATTTAACTCTTTATAATCATTCAAATTAAAAGAAAAAAATCATATAATATTTTGTTACATGTAATTGAATTAAAATTGAGATAAAATACACATAAGACTTCTTTCTAAAAAAAAAAAAAAAAAAAAAAAAAAAAAATTTTTTTTTTTTTTTTTTTTTTTGGAAATTGGGAATTTTTTGCAACATTTTGGGAAAAAAGTATACTTTTTGGGATTGGGAACATAGCCGAATTTCGGCTATAAAATCGGGCCAAAAAAAACCCTGTAATCGTCCTGGAATTGTCACCAAACTTCAGGAAAATGTGTTGGGCAATAAGATCTATGTCAAGTTACATAATCAGCCAAATTGACTATGGGTCAGCGTTTGGTTTCCAAATCTGCGTTAAGGTTTCGAAAAAGCGTTTTTTGGGGGGCATATGTCTTCCGATGGAGACAGCTCTTGTTTGTGTTCAATTTTTGGAGTTGAATTCGGCCCATTCTCTATGGAAAAACATATATATTTTCCCAAATAGAACCTAAAAATTCCCATTTGAAGTTTTCCAGGGAAAAAAATTTGTTTAAGTCTCAACATTTAGTGCATCCCTGATCCAGCTATATTAGTTAATGAAATCTGAAAACACTTTTATTCTCAATTTTGAAACATCTTTAAGCAAAACAGCAACACCAATTTCCTGATTTGAGGAAAAACACCGTGATTTTCCCCTATGCAAAGGGACCCAGCCCCATTCCCAAAATGGTGCAAAAACACGGTATGTGTAAAAATGTGCAACCTCACGAAATGTCTCTTTATACACCTGTTTTCAAAAACGGACGTATTATAGTTTCACCCTTGACGGCTGCTGGGCGGCGTCCACAGCAGTGTCCGCTCTCTAATTCAAATAGTTTTCATCCGATCTTCACCAAACTTGGTCAGAAGTTGTATCTAGACAATATCTTGGTCAAGTTTGAACATGGGTCATGCCGGGTCAAAAAGTAGGTCACCGGGTCACTAAGGGCATTTTAAGGATTTAGCATGGTGTCCGCTCTCTTATTTAAGTAGTTTTCATCCAATCTTCACCAAATCTGGTCAGAAGTTGTGTCATAATGATGTCTAGGTCAAGTTCGAATATGGGTCATACTGGGTCAAAAACTAGGTCACGGAGTCACTTAGTGCATTTCAAGCATTTAGCATGGTGTCCGCTCTCTAATTTAAGTGGTTTTCATCCGATTTTAACCAAATTTGGTCAGAAGTTGTGTCTAAATGATTTCTAGGTCAAGTTCAAATATGGGTCATGCCGGGTCAAAAACAAGGTCACGAGGTCACTTAGTGCACTTTAAGCATTGATCATGGTGTCCCTTCTCTAATTGAAGAAGTTATAATCCGATCTTCACCAAATTTGGTCAGAAGTTGTGTCTAAAAGATTTCTAGGCCAAGTTTAAATATGGGTCATGCCGGGTCCAAAAAAAAGGTCACAAGGTCACTTTGTGCATTTCAAGCATTTAGCATGATAAATTTATGTGTTTTTTCCGCTGAATAAGTCAAGCACTTGTGATCAGATTTTCACCAAACTTCATGAAAATGTGTAAGGCAATAACATCTAGGTCAAGTTCGATAATCGGCCAAATTGACCCAGACACTTGAGTTATGGCCCTTGAATCATTGTAAAATTGGGTTTTTTCTCGTTTCCGCTCAATAACTTGAGCAAATGTCATAGGATCTTCACCAAACTTCATGAAAATGTGAAAGGCCATGTAGGTCAAGTTCGATAATCGGTCAAATTGACCCAGACACTCCTGAGTTATGTAACGGCCCTTAAATCATCAAAAAAAAAAGTTTTTTCTTGTTTCTGCTCAATAACTCGACCAATTGTCATCAGATCTTCACCAAACTTCATGAAAATGTGTAAGGCATTTACATCTAGGTCAAGTTCGATAATCGGCCAAATTGACCCAGACAGAGTTACGGCCCTTGAATCATCGAAAAAATGCGTTTTTTCTTGTTTCCGCTAAATAACTCGAGTAATTGTCATCGGATCTTCACCAAACTTCATAAAAATGTGTAATGCAATAAAATCTAGGTTATGTTTGATAATCAGCCAAATTTATCCAGGCACTTTTGAGTTACGGCCTTTAAATCATCAAAAAATTGAGTTTCCGCTCGAAAACTGCTCATTATAAAAACTTATATGTCGCTTCAGATGTAAGCTTCATATTTGGTATGCATGTGTATATGGCCAAGGCCTTTTCATACACACACACATTTTGACTCCCTTGACCTTGAACTTTGGGTCCCCGTTTAGGTTTCAAAATCTGCGTTTAGGTTTCGAAAAAATGTTTTCGGGGGCATGTGTCTTCCGATGGAGACAGCTCTTGTTTTTTATATAATTAATTTAAAATGTCAGTTCATTTTACTGTCAAACTCTTTAAGTTTAGTCTAAGCCATTATAATCTCAAAAACTCTTTTTATTCTCAATTGTATTCTATTTGTAAACAAAACTTATGATATGCATTACCCAATTTTAATAAAAAGGATGTGATCTTTCCCAATACAAAGGGCCAATACCATTAAAAAAAGTCACGCAAGGTCTATAAAGTCCAGCAAGGTTTCATGGTTTCATCAGACATGTGAGGCCAGCGTATGGTCCAGACCAGCCTGTGCATTTGCAGTTAGTACGGTCTAGAGCTTCAATGTCCGTTCTAAAGTCCCACCAGGTTTCATAATCTCATTATCGGACTCCCCATTAGAGTATAACTATAAGGTAGCAGAGGCATTTCTGGAGGTACACTGTTCGGGAATGTCTTATGGCCCATTTTTGGGTCTTTTTTGGAAGAATCTATGTATGTGTTTCTCTGTAGGAGCTGGAGACCAGTTCCCTGTCACCTGTGTCAGCCAAACGAGCCAGAACCTCAGACCATGGCACTGATGAGGTAAGGAGAGATTGGTTCACTATCTCACAGATAATTCTTTATTGCTTTTTTTCCCCTACCAATGAAACCATAGGGGACTTTTGGTTTGCGCTCTGTCTGTCAGTCAGTCAGTCGGTCACACTTTTCTGGATCCTGCAATAACTTTAAATGTTCTTCATATTTTTTAATGAAACTTGAAACATGGGCAGATGGCAATATGGAGATTATGAACGTCATTTCATTTTGTTCCTGCGTCAAGAATTCTGGTTGCTATGGCAACAAATAGACTTGAAATATTGCTGAAAATGTTGGAGTTTCACTGGTAGGGGACGATATTGCTTAGCAATAGTCTTGTTATTTCTGGCATGTCTAGAACTCAATGCGAGGCTTTGTGAAATACTGAATTTTAAGGTAAAGGTAACAAATTTAAAGTTAAAAAGTATTTTTATGCCCCCTTTTTGAAGAAAAGGTGGCATATAGTGATCAGACTGTCCGTCTGTCTGTCTGTCTGTCTGTCTGTCTTTCCGTCACACTTTGCGTTTAGGTTTCGAAAAATGCTCATAACTTCTATGTCCCTTGAGATATAACCTTCATGTTTGGTATGCATGTGTATATGGACAAGGCCTTTCCATACGCACACAAATTTTTACCCCTGTGACCTTGACCTTGAACGTAGGGTCCGCGTTTAGGTTTCGAAATCTGCGTTTAGGTTTTGAAAAATGCACATAACTTCTATGTCCCTTGAAATATAACCTTCATATTTGGTATGCATGTGTATATGGACAAAGCCTTTCCATACGCACACAATTTTTTACCCCTGTGAACTTGACCTTGAACTTAGGGTCCGCGTTTAGGTTTCGAAATCTGCGTTTAGGTTTCGAAAAATGCTCATAACTTCTATGTCCCTTGTGATAAAGCCTTCATATTTGGTTTGCATGTGTATATGGACAAGGCCTTTCCATACGCACAAAAATTTTGACCCCTGTGACCTTGACCTTGAAATAAGGGTGCGCGCTTAGGTTTCAAAATCTGTGTTTAGGTTTCGAAAAATGCCCATAACTTCTATGTCCCTTGAGATATAACCTTCATATTTGGTATGCATGTTTATATGGACAAGGCCTTTCCAAACGCACACAAATTTTGACCCCTGTGACCTTGAACTGAGGGTCCGCGTTTAGGTTTCGAAATCTGCGTTTAGGTTTCGAAAAATGCTATTACTTCTATCAAAGCGTTTATAGGGGGCATATGTCACCCTATGGTGACAGCTCTTGTTTAGTTTTAAATTGAAAAACAAATATTTGTCAACTCAATTCTTGATTGACAAGTTTACACTAATCTGTCACAACTAATGAGGTGTTTCCTGCATAGAAGAGTGTCCGTTTTGCAGCAATAAGCCTAAGTGTGTATACAAAAAAACGTGCCAAATAAATGCCCTATACATATTTCCCAGATAACAGAGCGTAATAATATAGTTATCATTGATTAAGCATTAGTGTGTATACAAAAAACTGTGCTAAATAAATGCCCCATACATATTTCCCAGATAACATAGCGTAATAATATAGTTATCATTGATTAAGCATTAGTGTGTATACAAAAAAACGTGCCAAAAAAATGCCCCATACATATTTCCCAGATAACAGAGCGTAATAATATAGTTATCATTGATTAAGCATTAGTGTGTATACAAAAAACCGTGCCAAATAAATGCCCCATACATATTTCCCAGATAACAGAGCTTTATAATATAGTTATCATTGAAGCGTTAGTGTGTATACAAAAAACCATGCCAAATAAATGCCCCATACATATTTCCCAGATAACAGAGCTTAATAATATAGTTATCATTGATTAAGCGTTAGTGTGTATACAAAAAACGCGCCAAATAAATGCCCCATACATATTTCTCAGATAACAGAGCGTAATAATATAGTTATCATTGATTAAGCATAATTGTGTGTATACAAAAAACGGTGCCAAATAAATGCCCCATACATTTTTTCCAGATAACAGAGCGTAATAATATAGTTATCATTGATTAAGCATTAGTGTGTATATAAAAAACCATGCCAAATAAATGCCCCATACACATTTCCTAGATAACAGAGTGTAATGATATAGTTATCATTGATGAGTTTAAAAGTTTCATGGCAAAGAAATAATACAAACATAAGTCTCATATGAAATTCAAGTTTGCATTTTTGTATGAAAGTCCCATCTGAAAATATGTCCTTACTCTTTCCCACTCAGAAGCCAAGTGAAAATGGCTATATACAACCAGCATAAAACCAGAAAAGCATGCAATTTACTTACAGTCTGTTCAGGTTTCATGCTGTTTGCTGCTCGTCAGTATCTCAGGATTGGAAATGAAGCCTTTAAAACTAGAGACAACTAACACTAAAAAAAATTGTATCTAGGAAAAGTTTTATAAAATATTTCGTCCATCATGTGTGTATCTGCAGGACTTGAAATAGGGGCATAATGCATGTTAGCAGTTTCGTCCAAGATAAGTCTGTGCTGTCTGCACAGGCTAATCAGGCACAATACACTTGCTGCTTTAATGGAATTTTTCTTAAAAAAAAATAAATTGAAATGAAATCCAGTCTTAGCTGAAATTGTTGTCCCTGATTAGCCTGTGCACATGCCCCGCACATGCATTTAACACAGATTTCCTGGAGCCAGGATCATATATATCTGCAGGACTGGGAGTACCTCCTGGGTGGAGAACTGCACCAGTTCATGGAGGAGTCAGTAGGGGATATCCTGGGTCTGTCGCCGTGCCAACCAGTGCCTGACTCCACCCCTCTTAGCCACGCCTCCACCATCAGCACTTCAGGGATCCTATTTGCCTACATGCCTGCGTGCTTCACTGCCCTGCATCTTGTCTATGAGGTTAGGCTTATAGAATTGGTCATTTAACCCTTTACCACTTAGATACGTATTTTTAGGCGTTTGTAGATCCAGTCTAAGCGGAAAGTGTCATCCCTGATAAGCCTTTACAGACTGCACAGGCTAATTTGTGATGACACTTGACACCTGTGCATTAAGCCCTTGTCTCTGGTCTATGAAGTAAGGCTTATTTGTATGGTAATTAATGGAGGATTATTCATTTGAATTATTCTCCTACATTTTTATGAACGACATAAAAAGCTACTAGACCCATTGAAAGGCAATATTTGTGAAAATAATGCGATAAAATCACAATAATAGTATCCTTTGCAGGAACTCTGCTATCCAATGTTATGGGAAAAAATTATCGTCACAAAACAAAGAAAAAAAAAAAAAAAATTGCAGAACACATGTGCTTATCAAAATTTGCCTCTCTTTTCGCTGGTTACAATAATGGAGCAAAAAAATAAAATGTCTCATTTTGTTGCAAAAAAGGTTCAACATTTGTTTTAAATTATGATAAATTGATTATAAAACTCCAGTTATCTTAATATATTCTACAGGAGTTGAAATTGAACACCCTGCTGTTTGAAGATCTCAACCACCTGTCAGTGTTGCTATGGCAGCTGTCACATGACCTGCGCTGTCACCTCTACGTGGACTACTACACGCGGGACTTTCCCAAGCTGCTGGCTCTACCCATTGTTCCTAGTCAAATTAAAGAAGGTACAAACACTGGCAACAGAGTATGGGTTACAGTTCTTACTTTAACCCATTTATGCCTAGTGGACTGTCCCATCCTTCTAAATTGGATCAATTTATTTCCAAAATTAGGGATGTTGAGTATAATTATTTCTATATTTAGAATATTTCTTACAGAAATTCCTTTAAGCAAACAGCGCAGACCCTGATGAGACGCCGCATCATGCGGCGTCTCATCTGGGTCTACGCTTTTTGCCAAGGCCTTTTTTCTAGATGCAAGGCATAAATGGGTTAAATACTAAGGATGGATTAAGATATGTGCCTTGCTCTGGGAAAATGAGTCTTGATGCATGAGTGTAAAGTGTCATCTCTGATTAGCCTGTGCATTCCACACAGTCTAATCAGGGATTACACTTTCAGACTTTATTGAATTTTTACGTTTGAAGGAAGTCTCTTCTATACCAAAATCCACTCTTGGGGAAAAGTGTAGTCCTGTGATAAGCCTGTGCATTCTGCACAGGCTAAAATTGGACAACACTTCAAGCATATGCATTATGCCCTGTTTTCCCAGGTTGAGGCTCATATTTTCTTGTCCAACATTCATGCTACCCATCCAGCTGTCAAAATTTTATGTAATGGGTGAACTCACAAATTATGGCTGCTGTAGTGATGATATGGTTGTTACTGGTTGAGTCGTGGGTTCTGTTTGATTCGTGGGTATAGAAATCGCCTGAAATCTCGCGATAGAATGTTCGCACATGATGCAGTTCGTTACGGAAAAATGTTTTGACACGGTCACTATTTTTTCCGATCAAAAATGTGTCAAAAACAAGTAAATAGTGTAATTCATCATAACTTGATAGGTCGGTATGAAATATTTCCTCATTTATGTACTGTTCATATAGTGTTTCAAAATAACACAAAATCGTTTATTTAGAAGTATTTACCATGCTTCATCGTCTGTTGATATTTTTTCACAAGAAATTAACCTGTCCTGCAAGGTCAGTTTAAAGGCTATTTATAGTATGCAAATCTTGAAATTCTGGCGGCCAATCAGAACCCACGAATCAACCGGAAGCTTATTTTCATGATGGTAGTATTACACTATCAACACAGTCGATTATTTTGATGATAAAAGACGATAAACATATGGAAAAAAGCAACAAATCTTAAACAAGAAAGGTTAATTATTATTTTCATAATGATTCATAGTCATATATGTATAAAATATTTGTGATGTAACAACTTTATGAAAATTACCCACGACTCAACCAGACTATATCATACTTCATTTCATCAGCTTGAGTTCCTATCTGTATTAATTTCATGGGTGTTTCTCACAACCAACAGAGGTATCAGCATCCATTTACTTAGAAACACATCTAGTTATGGTTATCATGACTTAAAGGGCTTTGTACAGAAAAAAAAGAACCTTTACTTTTATGATAACATTTTCCCAGTGTTTACGTTTGTTCGTTAGCTAACAAGTTAAGAATTTTGTTAGCAAACAAAGCGGTCTTCTGTATCATTGATACATGCATTATACATGGGTCTATAGACTCTCATCTTAAGGCATAGTTATTTTTGAGGGAAATACTGCTACTGCAATGTTGACATCCCTGATTTGAGCAATGGTCTAGGTATAATTCCTGACTTACAGGCCTTTGATCATTGCGTGTAATTAACCCTTTACCACTTAGAAACGTATTTTAACGCATTTGTAGTCCCTTAGAAAGTTATATTAAACTAAAGACCTTTCTCACTAGATTTAAGTTTAGGCTTCATTACCAACCCTTACATACTGATGAGCAGCAAACAGCATAAAACCTGAACAGACTGTGAGTTACTTGCAGAAGCAATTTTCACTTTGCTTCTGAGTGGGAAAGGGTTAAAGGTATGCTGGTATTTTTACCCTTAACTACTAAGAAACACACTAGGACGCATTAGAAAATCAAATAAAAATAAAGAACTTTCTTAATAGATGTAAGTTTTTAAAGCTTCATTACCAACCTTTAGATAGTCATGAGCATCAAACGCATAAAACCTGAACAGACTGTGAGTTACTAGCAGGTTGTTCTGGTTTTATGCTGTTTGCACAAAGCCATTTACACTTTGCTTCTGAGTGGAAAAAGGTTAAAGGTATACTGGTGTTTTTAACAAATCAGGTTATCTGAGTTTCTAACTAGAATAAATTCCAAGGTTTGTTGGCTAATATCAAAGGTGTGTTGGCTATGATCCAAGGTGTGTTGGCTATTATTGTTTGTAAATTAATGGTTATTGAGGTCAAAAAGATGATTGTCCTAATCTTAACTGTTCAGATATTTGTAAGAATAATTAATTTGAGCCTCACTGTGTGAAAGGTGAATGTGCGTCAAGTGTCATTCCAGATTAGCTTGTGCAGTTTTTACAGGCTTATAAAGGACAACTTGTTCTTCTTTTATTATATTTTTATGCCCCCGGTAGGGTGGCATATAGCAGTTGAACTGTCCGTCAGTCAGTATGTCAGTCAGTCTGTCCGTCCGTCAGAAAAAAACTTTAACATTGGCCATAACTTTTTCAATATTCAAGATAGCAACTTGATATTTGGCATGCATGTGCATCTCATGAAGCTGCACATTTTGAGTGGTAGAAGTTCAAGGTCAAGGTCATCCTTCAAGGTCAAAGGTAAAATTTTTTATTTCAAAGCGGCGTTCTCATGAAGCTGCACATTTTGAGTGGTGGAAGTTCAGGGTCAAGGTCATCCTTCAAGGTCAAAGGTCAAAAAAAATAATTAAATGTCAAAGCGGGGCAATACGGGGCATTGTGTTTCTGACGAACACATCTCTTGTCCTTTTAAGGATGACTGCTTAAAAGAAAATAAAGTTAAGGTGTTAAGGTTCATCCCTGATAAGCCTGTGCAGTCTGGGTTGACACTTGGACACATGGAAATTCATTTTACCCGCTTTTCACAGAGCGAGGCTTATTTAAATTTGTTTCCACGGTAACAGATCAACTGGACAAGATGCAGTATCCAGCAGTGTTCATCAGCACAGAAGTGCCATCTGTGTACAGCTGGATTCTGAAATCCCTGGAGGGTTTGTCCCCGCCTGCCCAGCTCTACATCCCCAATGTGTGCAGCAACATGCAGAACATAGTGTCTGTAAGTACACTGTAAATCCAGTAAAACACGTTCCGTTATATTGCCAATAAACAAGTTTGTGTCTTGGCTCTTATTTTTTCTCCAACCATCCATTTCTGTAGTAATGTTTTTCTTGAAATGCAAATATTACTCCTTTACTCAATAAGAAGCTTACCATACAGTTAAAATGTGACAATCTATTTTTTTGTGCAAAAACAAAGAGAACATGGTGTTTGTTAGAATATCTCTATGTCTGCAGTAACAAATGGAGCATGGTGTCCAGGGCCCTCTCTGGCCATCAGGGGAAGGTACCCAGGTTCCTCATGAGGGGGAATTTTCCCTGCGTTTCCCTTTTTTTACCAGGTTTTCCGAAGAAAAAAAATGGTTATTAGATTGGCGAATGTTGGCGGGTGGGCGGGCGGAACAACCTTGTTCGGACCATAACTTTGTCGTTCATTGTGAGATTTTAAAATAATTTGGCACATTTGTTCATCATCATTAGACGGTGTGTCGCTCGAATAATTATGTCCATATCTCCAAGGTCAAGATCACACTTTGAGTTCAAAGGTAAAAAATGGCAATGAGCTTCTCCAGGCCATAACTATGCCATTCATTGTGAGATTTTAAAATCATTTGGCACGTTTGTACACCATTATTGGACAGTGTGTCACGCAAAAGAATTATGTCAATATGTCCAAGGCCAGGGGTTTTTTTTGTCCGATTTTATAGCCGAAATTCGGCTATGTTCCCAATCCCAAAAGTATACTTTTTTCCCAAAATGTGGCAAAAAATTCCCAATTTCCAAAAAAAAATATAAAAAATAAAAAAAAAATTAGAAAGAAGTGTCATATGCGTATTTTATCTCAAATTTGTTTCAATTTCATCTAACAAAGTATTATATGATTGTGTTCTTTTAATTTGAATGATTATAAAGAGTGATATCAAATTAAGTATTTCCCTAATCAGTTGACTTTTCGTGTGAAAAAAAGGCTAATAAATTTATTTTCCCAATTTCATGAAAATGCCGATAAAATTCCCAATTCCAAAGCCATGGGCTATCTTCCCAAAAAGTGGGAAAAAAAACCTGGGTCGCCACGACTAAAAATAGATTGATTTTGAAACAAGGGGGGGTAACTATGAACAATCAGTAACAATGCACATTTTGAGTTGTCTCCCTTTGTCAGACTGTTTATCAAATTGAAAACCTTGTTTTGTGACAATTTTGTCTCTTGTATGGGGAATTTGATTTACTTACTCTCTCATTACTACACAATTTATGTACTTGTTTGCACTATATTCATTTTTTCTCATAATTTAGTACTTTTGAATTAATGAAATTGAAATAAAATTGAGATTAATTTTCACGAGAAACTTCTTTCTAAAAAAAAAAGAAAGGGGAAAAAAGTATACTTTTTTAATGGAGGACGGGGCCAATATTCGGCCAAAAAAACCACATATCGAAGGCCTTGGTGTCTATAAAGATGTTCCAATGTTGAGTGTCTTTAGGTGCGTATAAACACTATAAAGGAATAATAATTCATAGTATGCACAACCTAACCTTGTTGATATATATGAAATGTAAAGAAGAAAACAATGTATATATGATTTTGAGTCTAGCATGTTGCTGGCCATTAGGACATGGACTAATTCTATCAAACCTTACATTTATACATTGCTTTTTGTATACACCATTAATCATTTCAGCTACTTATTTGACATGGCATTAAATATGAGATGTTTTCATTTCAGCTGTATGCATTACTGTTGAACAAACACATGGGCACAGAGCAGGCTATAGACAAGTGCCTCAGAAAAGTGCCATCTTCAGGTGAGTTCCCATTGTAAAAGACACTCACACAGATGCTTTTGAACTACTGTCAATCATTGTAGCATATTTGCTGGGTGTACCCCTTTAGAAGTGTGTCACATTTGGAAATGATTTAATTATAATTGTACACTATTTAATTTGTGTGTGTTGATTGACATTTATTTTCCAAAAAAATCATCACTTTATCTGTATTTTGTTGCCCGTTATAATGGGTACATTTTTATGCCCCCATGAGTGGAAGGCACAAATATTGCACTTGTCCGTCCCTTTGTACGTACATACCGGTACATCTGGAAACTCGTTTTAGCTCGGCTGTTTTTGGAGAAACCCCGAGGTATTGTCATAGCCAGCTCGCCGTCCGGCGTCCGCCGTGCTTAACACTTAACATTGCCTCTAAAATCAAAGTGCTTCCACTTACAACATTGAAACTTCATATGTAGCTGCACCTTGATGAGTTCTACACGTCACTAGGTCATAGATCAAGGTCACTGTGACCTCTAATATTCTTCTGACAAGCTTTCATTTATTCAAAACCGCAGCCGAGCGTTGGCACCCGCTATGCGGTGCTCTTGTTTCAACTCCTCTTGAAATGCTAGGTAGATCTCGCTCAAACATTTACAGTTGAATGACCTTAATGTCTAGATGATCGTATGGGAAGGTATTTTAGCTGCGACCAGTTATGGCAGCATTTAGACCCCTTTGTCTTTTTCTCGGCTATAAAGCTTGTGCTATTAACTTCTCTTCAATAGCAGGGCAGAGTTTGCTCAAACTTTCACAGCTGAAGATCTGTATATGAGACATGCTCTGTGAAAAAGGGGGTTTAATGCATGTGCATAAAGTATCGTCCAAGATTAGCCTGTGAAGTCCGCTCAGGCTAATTAGGGGCAACACTTTCCGTCTTAACTTGTTTTTTGCCAAGAAGAGGCACTCTTAAAACGAAAAATATCATAAAAGCGGCATGTGTCATCCCTGATTAGAATGTGCGGACTGCACAGGCTTATCTGGGAAGACACTTTACGCACATGCATTAAACCCCCTTTTTCACAGAGCACGGCCCATATGTATATGATCATAATGAAAGAACTTTTGCTATGATCAGTTTCAGCAGAATTATGGTAGTGTGTCTGTTTTTGAACTATAGAATGTTTAAGCCCAAAAGTTGTGTAAACTTATCTCCTCTGACACTTTTGGCCACACATTAATTTCTTATTAATCTAATAAATATTAACTACAATAGTAAAACACATAAATCTCTTACTTTTTTAGCTCACCTGTCACGAAGTGAGCTTATGTGACCGTGTGATGTCCGGCGTCCATTGTGCGTGTGTGCGTGCGTGCGTGTGTCGGTGCGTCCGTCAATAATTTGTTTGTGTAGACAGTAGAGGTCACAGTTTTCATCCAATCTTTATGAAATTTGGTCAGAATGTTTATCTTGATGAAATCTGAGTTGGGATTGTATTTGGGTAATCTGGGGTCAAAAACTAGGTCACTAGGTCAAATGACAGAAAAATCTTGTGTAGACTATAGAGGTCACAGTTTTCATCCAATCTTTATGAAATTTGGTCAGAATTTTTATCTTGATGAAATCTGGGTTGGGGTTGTATTTGGGTCATCTGGGGTCAAAAACTAGGTCACTAGGTCAAATAATAGAAAAATCTTGTGTAGACAATAGAGGTCACATTTTCATCCAATCTTTATGAAATTTGGTCAGAATGTTTATCTTAATGAAATCTGGGTTGGGATTGTATTTGGGTCATCTTTGGTCAAAAACTAGGTCACTAGGTCAAATCATAGAAATACCTTGTGTAGACAATAGCGGTCATAGTTTTCATCTGATCTTAATGAAATATGGTCAGAATGTTTATCCTGATAATAACTGATTTTGAATCGTTACAGGGCTCTCGCTGGCGTTCGCCAATGGCGAAAATTTAGCAAATTCAGCAAATAAAATAATCGTTTCGCGAAAACGTTCGGCGAACGATTTTTTTCCTGACAAATGCCGTCCCAGATAATAAACTCTTTCAGCTGTAGACTGTGCTTCAATACATCGCCGTGTTATTGACCCGAAAAATTGATACGCAGGCGGCATTAACACAGGTCAGAACCGGTCATCGAGACAAAGGAAAATGACTGGTGTGAAAACAAAACAATGGGGTAATCGTACATCTTATTGGCTTAAATAAACAATTACATCTGATTAAAGATTAAAGATTGCTTCCAATTTCAATCAATTTGAGTAAAAGCCGTTAGCGAATTATCAACTTAGTCACACAATGAACGTAAGTAAAGAAGTTGATAATTGATTTTAATTTCGAGAAGTTCGTAATGTTTGTAATGATTAAAGGCTAAATGTGTTACAATTGTGAATGACGATAGATGAACGGGTATAGACCAGTTCACGAGTGACGTCACGCGCACCTGCGTGTTTACATCCAGACTGCATTGGTAGGCAAAAGAAAGACACAATCAATGGGGAGAAATAGAGTGTGATCGTTTATATTTAAACGATTATATTAACATTTTACTTTTCAACATGCCAACAAGTTGTTTTACTTTACTGAAACAAGTAAGATTGAAAACAAGCAATAAATAGATCAATTTCAAATATACAACATATAAAAATTTACCATAATGGTATTTGTTTGGGAAAACAAACACGTTGACACCTTAAATAAACATTTAATTAAATTAAATGCAATATTTTTCATTTGATTGTGTGCATCAATCTTAAAATCGTGTAAGCCTTTATTTTCCAGTGTTTAATTGCCCCTTTCAAAGTGCCTTTGTTCTGCATAAACCGATTATCTCGTTTCGATCAGATATTGTCCAGACTCAACTAACAACATGTTGTCATAAACCACACTGGGTGGCAGATGACAGTCTAGTCATTAAACACAACTGATGACGCCACCATGTCTTCCCTTTCTGGTAGTATTAAGCAGTCATTTGGTTGAATAATTAACGCTGACATGCTTAACAGTTGCTTAAATTAGATATGTTACATATTGTACAAATTAAAAGTCATGTCCAATAAAGATTATCAGAAATTGTACACCGTAAAGATACTAGCCCGATTAATTTATATAAAATAAAGTATTTAATAATTAAAAAATTTACCTTAAAAAAAGTTAACGTATTTAGCGGGTATCGGTTAATTAAAACGATGTCATTCGATCCGTATTAAGATTTAATGTTACGGCAATAAACGAACGACATTATAAAAACAAGAATTTAAGTTTGACAGCAACGGGGGTAAATATGCACCCCTTACACTTTTTACCACTCATTTTTTATCACACTAGCGTACTCATGCCATTGATAATTATTATTAAAGAATAAGATGTATTATTATTGTAATTTATTGAAGCTTTCCTGCAAAAAAATAATACGGCTAATGCTTTGAGCTCTTTGTTGTGTCAAATTATCGGTCTTTCAGTCTTCAGACCATCTTTACTTTGACACTTATGGCGCATTTTTAAAGATGCAAATAAATGTATTAATACATACTTTTGGCACTAAATATTATATTTTTGATATATTAGTTAGGTGTTGTTTTTTTCGAAGTTTCTTTCGATTTATTGACTAAACAAGTGTCGTTATTCATATGTTTTGAGTTACTGTAACTAGTGCTTTTGCCCATCAGTGCAATGCGCATGCGCGAAAATCCGGAATCAAAACAATAACAATGAACTGGTCTATAAAACCCTTGACATTTTCGGCGAAAGTGTCAGAAATTGTGACTGCCATTATGGCGACCATAGGCAATAAGCGTCCTTTGGACTCCTACGAATCTAATGACACGGTCTAAAAAAAAATCAAATCTGATAATAGATCATTCAAAGATGTTTGGCTTTCGGAATTCAAGTGGTTAGACTATAATAAAAAATCAAAAACAATGTATCGCAAAATATGCATACAGTTTCAAAAATCAAATTCATTCACTTTGGGTGTAGTATGTTGAAAAAAGACAACATTTCAAAACACGAAAAATCAAAAGGTAATACAAAAGAATGACAATCAATATTAAAATGAATATACATGAACAATTTTTATATTATTAATAATAAATTAAAAATAACAATACTATTTTGTTATGTTCATAATAAATATATATTGACACTTTTAAAAATGAGCTTTTTGTTTTGAAATTAAGCATATTTAATTTTGTTTATTTCAGATCATAAAGAGGCCTCACAAGCTTGAAGTCTGAAAACATCAATGACAAATGCGCAGGCTGCAGCAATAACCAAAAGTGAAGCGGCTGTAGTGTCGGCTATGACCAATGTGTACTTTGCTGCACATTATAGTCTCGCATCATCGCTGAACAGATTGTGTGTCTTGCAGGTAAAAAAATAAATAAAACATCTTTAAAACAAATTTGATTTGTTTTAAATTGATTGATAAAATTAGATTTTGTTTAAGTTTGCTACAAATATTGAGCAAAATATACTTGAAATCATAAATTATATTTTCAGGATGCAAATTAGTATTAATATGTTTTCAGGGTGCAACCCAACTCAATGACCTTCGAGTTGACAGCCACACGTCATATGAACACAGCTCCAGTGTGTCGGAATTTCAAAACTGTATGGCAGACGTTCTGAGGAGTGATCTTCTCCAGAAGATACAGACATCATGCAAGTACAGTATCATGATCGATGAGAGTACAGACATTTCAGTGAAGCAAAATTTAGTGACCTATGTTAGACTTTTGGAAACTGATGAGTTTGGAATGGCTTTGCCACATACTTACTTTTTAGGTGTGGCTGAACTTCAAAGAGCAAATGCAGAGAGCATATATGAGAATGTAGTTAATTTGCTTGGTAGAAAGGGAATGGACATTCAACTTCTCTCAGAAATTCTATTAAAATTGAAAACTTGGAGAACTTGTTGATTTTGTCCATAGACAGCCCACCAATGGAAAAGTTTGATTTCAAACGTGCTTTCAAAATTTGGGCTGGATTGAAGTTGAGGCGGTTTATGCTTTCTGCTAAAATGTATGTTCAGGATATTATGTGCTCATGTAATGTAAATTTATCATGTGCTTATTTTATGAACATGTGCTTGAGTTATGATGTGTGTATATCTATAAATGTTTTGTTGTACTGTTGTTTTTTTTGTTATGCACACATGATGTGGATTATGGCCTTCTGCTAAAATGTCTGTTCAGGATATCACGTGCTCATATAATGTAAATTTATCATATTCCTTTTTTATGAACATGTACTTGAGTAATGATGTATGTACTTCTATAAATGGTTGGTTGTAAACTGTTTATTTTTGTTATGCACACATGATGATTATACTAATAAACATATTAAAGCTTTGTTTTGTAGTTTCTTCTTTTACACCCTAGACTTACAACAGGTGGTTCCTAATGCTTTGCTAAAACTTTGGCTACAGTTTCTAAAATTTGGCTACAAAAAAATTATATTTGGCTAAAATTTTGTCTATAGAAATTTTTGGGCCAGGGGGAGCCCTGATCGTATATGGGTCAACTGGGGTCAAAAATTAGGTCACGGGGCCAATGCTAGTAAAACCTTGTGTAGATGAAAGAGGTCACAGTTTTCATCACATCTTAATGAAATTTTGTCAGAATGTATTAATTAATGAAATCTGGCTTGGGATTGTATATGGGCTGATAGAATTTAAGTTGATGTGGTAAGGTTAGTCAGGTGAGCGATTCAGGGCCATCATGTAAGTCAGGTGAGCGATTCAGGGCCATCATGGTCCTCTTGTACTAGTATATTAACTGTTGGTTTTTAATGTATTTTGAGCAAAGCAAAAAAAAAACTTTATTTGTGATGAATTTCTTCTTTAAGAGAAAAATCAAAGTATCATGTTTAGACACATAATTTTAACAGTTATTATAAAAGTTACATACACTTTATAACATAAATGTGTTCATTTATCTTTGTGAGCTAGATTGGAAAATTATGTTTTCTAATAGTTTATCCTTATTTTATTATGCTCCCCCCCAAAAAAAATTGGGGGGAGCATATAGTCGCTGCTTCGTCTGTCCGTCCGTCCGTGTGTCCGTCCATGCACAATTTTTTGTCCGGGCTATTTCTCAGCAACTAATGACCGGAATTCAATGAAACTTTATGGGAACTTTCACTACCAAGAGGAGATGTGCATATTGTCAGCGGGTTCTGGTCGGATGATTTTTCACAGAGTTATGGCCCTTTGAAATTTTCCATTAACTGTACATATAGTGCAATTCTTGTCCGGGCTATTTCTCAGCAACTAATGACCGGAATTCAATGAAACTTTATTTGAAGCTTCACAACCAAGAGGAGATGTGCATATTATCAGCGGGTTCTGGTCGGATGATTTTTTCACAGAGTTATGGCCCTTTGAAATTTTATATAAAAAAATTCTTGTCCCCCCAACCACTGTGCTTTCAAGACGTTTCCTTTTATCTGAATATATAGTGCAATATTGTGACAAAAAAACACCTTTGGGGAGCATCACCCTCCCAGACGGTTTCTTGTTGTTCATATCAGCAATATCATTTATTCAATAGATAATATTGCTGCACAATCATAAAGATTAATTTTGATTACACACTATGATGATATAATTTATATTGTTATGATTGTACTAGGGAACACAATGCTTACAATTCGCACATATGCAACTAGCGTGCCGAAAGCATTAACTGCTTGGTTGAATTTATTCACACTTTATGTTGTGGGTACATCAGTGTCTGTGACAAAATATGTAACGTGGACACATCTGTGACACATTTTTACTTGGTCTTAGTTGTAAATTTTACTTAGGGTTTGGGCTAATTTTTGTTTTTGAAGCTTTCAAAGTTCATCTTTTTGATGAGGGTATTTCTTTGTTGCATTGTTAGTTTGATCTTGTATAAAAGGTGCAGTTTTTTAAGGTTGTATTTCTTTTTTTGATTAATATTCTTTATCACTAAAACATTTTAAATAACTTAATGATTAAAGGTGGTATCTTTAATAACGTGGTGATATTTATTCTACAGTTTTATCCGAAGGTAAGCAATCTCAATAGCATAATCAGGATTTATAGCTACCCCCAAAAGAATCAGCATTCATAGCTACCCCCAATAGAATCAGCATTCATAGCTACCCCCCAAAATCATCAGCATTCATAGCTACCCCCAATAGAATCAGCATTCATAGCTACCCCCCAATAGCATCAGCATTCATAGCTACCCCAAAAGAATCAGCATTCATAGCTACCCCCAATAGCATCAGCATTCATAGGTACCCCCATTAGAATCAGCATTCATAGCTACCCCCAATAGCATCAGCATTCATAGCTACCCCCAATAGAATCAGCATTTATAGCTTCCCCAATAGCATCAGCATTAATAGATACCCCCAATAGCATCAACATTCATAGGTACCCCCATTAGAATCAGCATTCATAGCAACCCCCAATACCATCAGCATTCATAGCTACCCCCAATAGAATCAGCATTCATAGCTACCCCCAATAGCATCAGCATTCATAGCTACCCCAAAAGAATCAGCATTCATAGCTACCCCCATTAGAATCAGCATTCATAGCTACCCCCATTAGAATCAGCATTCATAGCTACCCCCATTAGAATCAGCATTCATAGCTACCCTCATTAGAATCAGCATTCATAGCTACCCCCAAAAGAATCAGCATTCATAGCTACCCCCAATAGAATCAGCATTTTTAGCTTCCCCAATAGCATCAGCATTACTAGATACCCCCAATAGCATCAACATTCATAGCAACTAGTGCTGCAACAATATACCGGTATATCGGTATATATCGCAATAAGCAATCCGCATATTGTATTGCGATACGATTTTCATCATACCGGTACGAAAATTCTACAAAAATTAATCCACAAATAATGAAATCAAGGTAAACAAATCAGTTTTTAGTAAAAATAAATTGTAACGTATAAATAGCATTCTAAAAAGTCTATTATATGGAGTAGCGTTGTTACATGGGAGTCTGCAAGATCTGCTTTTGCATGTCATACTGTTGAATTTAAGATGACACTTACAGAAATACGAAAAAAAACACAATTACATGATAAATATTATAAAAATGACGATACTAATCTTTCATAACAAAATGTTTTGTAAAGCCAAACAAAAGTTAATTGTGTTTATAAAGCATTTTGTATAAAAGGCTAGAATTGCCAATAGGGTATAATAACTAGAACCTAAACATACAATACAAAGGTCATGTTCATGTAATTAAGTTGGTTTTGGTGATTAGCTGGCGAATTTTAATTCTGGTACAAGTTAGCAATATATTGCAATGTATTGCAATACGGGTTTTTGAACTGACAATATATTGCAATACGGTTTTTATACGCCCGTCTATGACGGGACGTATTATGGTATACCCCGCGTCCGTCTGTCCGTCCGTCCGTCTGTCCGTCCGTATGTCTGTTAATGTCGTACGCTACGTCAAATATCCTTTGACAGATTTTCTTCAAATTTTAACACAATCTTAATATTGATAAACCCTGATCCCCTTTCGTTTTTGACGGAATTCTGAATTGTCGTTCCAGAGTTATGGGACTTTGTTCGTCAAAATTTCGTGATTTCATTGAATGTCCTACTGTAGCTATATAAAAATGTTAAAGTTGTTATAACTTTGGTATGCTTGGACCTAGAGTCTTGAAACTTGACATGAAGGTTGGCCAGAACTAGTAAGTAACCACTGGACATTTCAAGGTCATTCATTTGAAGGTCAAGGTCACTGTGACCTTGAATGTAAAAATGTTAAAGTTGTTATAACTTTGGTATGCTTGGACCTAGAGTCTTGAAACTTGACATGAAGGTTGGCCAGAACTAGTAAGTAACCCCTGGACATTTCAAGGTCATTCATTTGAAGGTCAAGGTCACTGTGACCTTGAATGTAAAAATGTTAAAGTTCTTATTTCATGTTATAACTTTGGTATGCTTGTACCTAGAGTCTTCAAACTTGAAATAAAGATTGGCCAGTACTAGAAGATGACCACTGGTCATTTCAATGTCATTCATTTGAAGGTCAAGGTCACTGTGACCTTAAATGTTAAAATGTTAAAATTGTTATAACTTTGGTATGCTTGGACATAGAGTCTTCAAACTTGACATGAAGGTTTGCAAGCACACTTAGATGACCACTGGTCATTTCAAGGTCATTCATTCTAAGGTCAAGGTCACACAAGGTCACTGTGACCTTAAATGTTAAAATGTTAAAATTGTTATAACTTTGGTATGCTTGGACATAGAGTCTTCAAACTTGACATGAAGGTTTGCAAGCACACTTAGATGACCACTGGTCATTTCAAGGTCATTCATTCTAAGGTCAAGGTCACTGTGACCTTAAATGTTATTGTTGTTCATGTATCCTACCGTAGCTCAAATATCCCCCGATGGATTTTTTATACGCCCGTCTATGACGGGACGTATTATGGTATACCCCGCGTCCGTCTGTCCGTCCGTCCGTCCGTCCGTCCGTCTGTTAATGTCGTACGCTACGTCAAATATCCTTTGACAGATTTTCTTCAAATTTTAACACAATCTTAATATTGATAAACCCTGATCCCCTTTCGTTTTTGACGGAATTCTGAATTGTCGTTCCAGAGTTATGGGACTTTGTTCGTCAAAATTTCGTGATTTCATTGAATGTCCTACTGTAGCTCAAATATCCTTCGATGGATTTTTTTCAAATTTCAACACAATCTTAATATTGATAAACCCTGATCCCCTTTCGTTTTTGACGGAATTCTGAATTGTCGTTCCAGAGTTATGGGACTTTGTTCGTCAAAATTTCGTGATTTCCATGCTCATGTACTTATAAAATAAACCATGTATTCAAATACAAATAAACTGAAGTAAAAAAATGATTCAAAGGGTTATTTATTACCTTACTACTTCATTGGCGAACGACGGGCGTATCATGCGCTCATGGCGCAGCTTTTATTGGCATATTGTTGCAGCACGAATAGCAACCCCAATAGCATCAACATTCATAGCTACCCCAATAGTATTAGAATTCATAGCTACCCTAAAAATAATCAGCATTCATAGCTACCCCAATAGCATCAGCATTCACAGCTAACACCCAATATAATCAGCATTCATAGCTTCCCCCAATAGCTTTAGCATTTGTAGCTCCCCAAAAAATCATCAGCATTCATAGCTACTCCCAATAGCATCAGAATTCATAGCTACCCCCAATAGCATTAGAATTCATAGCTACATCCCAATAGCATCAGCGTTCATAGCTACCCCAAATACCATAAGCATTTATAGCTACCCCAAATAGAATCAGCATTAATAGCTACCCCCAATAGAATCTGCAGTCATAGCTACTCCCAATAAAATCAGCATTCATGGCTACCCCCTAAAGCATCAGCATTAATAGCTACCCGCAATAGAATCAGCATTCATAGCTTCCACCAATAGCATCAGCATTCATAGCTCCCTCAAAATCATCAGCATTCATAGCTCCCCCGAATAGCATCAGCATTCATAGCTACCCCCAAACACATCAGCATATATTGCTACCCCCAAAAGCGTCAACATTTATAGCTACCTTCAATAGAATCAGCCTTCATAGCTTCCCCCAATAGCTTCAGCATTCATAGCTTACCCCAATAGCATCATCATACACAGCTACCCCCAATATTATCACCATTCATTGCTACCCCAAAAGCATCAGCATTCATAGCTACCCCCCAAAAGCATCGGCATTTATAGCTATCCCAATAGCATCAGCATTCATAGCTACCCCAAAAAGCACCAGCATTCATTGCTACCCCCAATAGCATCAATATTCATAGCTTCCCCAATAGCATCAACATTCATAGCTACCCCAATAGCATCAGCATTCATAGCTACCCCCAAAATCATCTGCATTCATAGCTACCCCAATAGCATCATAATTCATTGTTCCTCTTAAAATAATCAGCATTCATAGCTACCCCAAATAGCATCAGCATTTAAAGCTAGCCCCTAATATAATCAGCATTCATAGGTACCCCCAATAGCATCACAGCATTTGTAGCTCCCCCAAAAATCATCAACATTCATAGCTACCCCCCATAGCATCAGAATTCATAGCTACCCACAATAGCATCATCGATCATAGCTACTGCCAATAGCATCACCATTCATAGCTACCTCCAATAGCATCACCATTCATAGCTACCGCAAAACATCACCATTCATAGCTTCCCCCAATAACATCAGCATTTATTGCTATCCCAATAGCATCAGCATTCATAGCTACCCTAAAAAGCATCAGCATTCATTGCTACCCCTAATAGCATCAGCATTCTTAGCTTCTCCTAATAGAATCAGCGTTTAAATCTACACCCAAAATAATCAGCCTACAAAGCTTCTCCCAATAACATCAGCATTCATAGCTTACCCAAATGGCATCAGCATTCAAAGCTACCCCCAATAGCATCAGCATTTATAGCTGCCTGAATAGCATTAGCATTCAAAGCTACCCACACTAGCATCAGCATTCATAGCTGCCCCCAATAGAATCAACATCCTTAGCTACCCCGAATAGAATCAGCTTTCATAGCTTCCCCCAATAGCATCAGCATTCATAGCTATCTCCAAAAGCATCAGCATTTATAGCTCCCCCAATAGCATCACCATTAATAGCTACCCCCAATATCATCAGCATTCATAGCTCCCCTCAATAGCATCACCAATCATTGCTTCTTCCAATAGCATCACCATATATAGCTACCCCCAATAGCATCAGCATTCATAGCTACTCCCAATAGCATCAACATTTATAGCTATCCCAATATCATCAGCATTCCTAGCTACCCCCAATAGCATCAGCATTAATAGCTACCCCATTAGCACCAGCATTAACAGCTACCACTAACAGCTTCAGCATTCATAGCTGCCACCAATAGCATCAGCATATTGCTACTCCCAATAGCTTCAGCATTTATAGCTACCCACAATAGCTTAAGCATTCATAGCTACCCCCAATAGCTTAAGCATTCATAGCTACCCCAAATACCATCAGCATTCATAGCTACCCCAAATACCATCAGCATTCATAGCTACCCCAATAAAATCAGCATTCATAGCTACCCCAAATACCATCAGCATTCATAGCTACCCCCAATAGCACCAGCATTCATAGCTACCCCCCCCCCCCAATAGCATCGGCATTCATAGCTACCCCCAATGGAATCAGCATTCATAGCTACCCCAATAAGTCAGCATTAATAGCTACCCCCAATAGCATCAGCATTAATAGCTACCCCCAATAGCATCAGCATTAATAGCTACCCCCAATAGCATCAGCATTAATAGCTACCCCCAATAGCATCAGCATTAATAGCTACCCCCAATAGCATCAGCATTCATAACTACACACAATACCATCGGTATTTATAGCTTAAGCTGTCATCCTATAGCTTTCTCATTCAATATTTGATACTGCCATAGCTTCTAAACTTAACTCATGATCATTGGTGAAGTCATCATATAGCTATCTGCACCTATCTCTGTCCGCATTATCTACTGCCATTTTGTAGGTATCTTTTATCATATGAAATGCAGCCTTCTTACAGATTTACACATCCCATCTGTGGTATAGTCATTACATTTTTGTCTTATCTCATCTTTTGTACAGCCATCCTATCGATATTCATCCCATCCTTTGTACAGCCATTCAATATCTATCTCATCCCATTTTAAATGCAACCATCCATTTAAATAGATTAAAGCTTTAAAAAGCTGTATATTTATTGCATTGCATGCATCAATCTCCGTTGATCCATCTGGGCTTGTGTCACTATCATCATGGTGTAGTTTGGTGAAGTGTTTTGTGTGTTGCATGATTTATTCCAGTATCCTTAAAAAGTTAAGAGGATCAATATTAATAGGCAAAAATGTGTTAAAGTTTGTGCATCTGTTCTGTTTGAGTCAGATCATGATGTCTTGTCAAAAGCTATCATTCCATCTTGGCAACCTACTACATTATAATTCCTAATTTTGTACTGTAGAATGTAATAATGACCATTATTTATTTTGCTTCTATCCACATTCAAATAAAAAAATTGCAACTGCAATAACATTGGTAGAATTTAACATTTTATAGACCCTGTACTTGCCATGTAATTTCAATATTCTCTAGTATTAGTTGAATTTTATATCAGCAAGATAACTGGAAGGAGCTTCTTAACCCTTTCCCACTTAGAAGCAAAGTGAAAATGGCTATGTGCAATCAGCATAAAACTCAAACAGAATGCGAGTATCTGGCAGTCTGTTCAGGTTTCATGCTGTTTGCTTTTTTGAGCTATTGTGATCTCCTTTTATCCGTCCTGGGTTGTCCATCGTCAACATTTACCTTCATTACACTAGAAGCCACATTTAGTGTCCGATCTTCATGAAATTTGGTCGGAACATTTGTTCCTATGATATCACAGAGATGTTCGAAAATGGTTCTGATTTGGTTGAAAAACATGGCTGCCCGGAGGCAGGGCAGTTTATTTCTATGGCTATAGTGAAACTTTGTTAAAACTAGAGTCACATTTTTGGTCCCATCATTTGTGGTTTTTTTACCATTGTGATTAACATGATTTGACAGATTGTTACATATAATGACTAGGTCCCTAGGTCAAGGTCACAACGCAAGGTTAAAGGTCAAATTTAGGAAATTTGTACTTGACACTTTGTCCTGAGCATTCTTTGTCCAGTGTTGATGGATTTTCAAATATCTTGGCATAATTAATTAGTCTGATGAGAATCAGATCCCAATGTAAAGGTAACAAATTTAAGGCATGGGAATCAGATCCCAGTGTAAAGGTAACAAATTTAAGGCATGGGAATCAGATCCCAATCTAAAGGTAACAAATGTAAGGCATGGGAATCAGATCCCAATGTAAAGGTAACAAATTTAAGGCATGAGAATCAGATCCCAATGTAAAGGTAACAAATTTAAGGCATGGGAATCAGATCCCAATGTAAAGGTAACAAATGTAAGGTAAATAGTCAAATTTAGTGTTTTTTTCAACAGTATGGGTGGATGGATTTTCAAATTATCATCATAATGAGACGTAGTTTTGCGTGCAAGAGCCAGGTCCCAAGGTTGAAGATAATTAAAGGTCATGATATAGTTCCAAAGCTCGAATTTAGGTTATTTCTACTTTTTCTTGAGCGTAACTTTGTCCAGCATGGATAGATTTTCAAATAACATGCTGGAAAATGATATAATAATAAACATGATGTGACAGAAAGTCGCGTGCTAAAACCAGATCCTTTTGTTGAAGCTCACAATCAAAATCACAATCAAAATCGAAGATCAAAGGTTAAATTTAAGTATTTAAAATAACCTTGAAAAATTATCTGCCTTATGAGATGTAGTGTAACAAACAAAGGTAAATGTCACCATGTAATGTCAAATGTAAAAATAAGCGAAATCAATTGAGACTTTGTCCAATCTTGAACTAATTTTTTACTGGCCTTCATATATTTGTGAAAATCGCACAATTTTTTTTTTATTGGTTTAAATTGTTGGTGTTGACAAACAAACACTAATACAATGATTGAATGATTCTGTTAACGACAAAAGTTGGGAAATTAGACTTTGATAATTCTTTTTAGCGCCTCAAGTGAACAATTCTTAAATAAACATAAAAACTTGCATAGCAATAATTTAACATACTGGAGTTCTAATGAACAAAAAAAATATTTTAGTGAACATTTTGAATGAAAATATCAGGACAAAAATACTCGAAAATAATTATAGAATTTGTAATTATGGTGTTTAAAGTAGCTCTGATCTGTGAACTGAATATAATTTCTGCCCCACCAATCAATCTTATCTTGTATGTTTGCAGGTCACCGGGCCCCGACCTGTGACATCTCCATGTCCAAGAGCTACTGCAGATCCAGCCCCACACAGAACTTCCTGGAGAGAGTCGTACTCTACATGACACAGCTGGGTATGAACAACATATTGTGTGCTCCTTAATTAATGTTGCAGATCTCTATATGCCAAACAAGTGGTGTTGCCATGGCGTAGTGGAAATGGTGTCCGCCTAGCAACCGCGAGGTCACGGGGTCCCAACTGAGGGAGCATTCTTTAGATCTACTCCAAAGACACCAAGTACTGGTTCTTAGTCCCAGGAAACAGACTAGAGAGCATTTTCTTCAATGAGCTTAAGGCTGTCTATGCAATCAAGCTAAAATAAATAGGTTTAAACTAAACAAGTGGTGTAAATTCCCTTAGTGAGGTTGAAAAGCAAGTACAGCCGAGATTGGCTGTTAACTCTTTATTTTATTTTCAAAGTAAGGATTGGAAAACACTTGGTGGTAAGTCAATTGGTTATATTGCAGATCCTTCTATGGCCAATAGGTGTCATTAACTTCAGAAGTTTTGTTGTAGAGCTATGTATCAGTAAAAGAGGGTGTTTAATCCCTAAGATAGTTTGCATAGCAAGGTATGGTAAACACAAATTAAAAAACAATGCCTAAACAAAATATTGGTGATCTTGATATGGGTAACAGAGGGTGTCAATTCCCTTAGTTATATTTCAGAATTTTGTGTGGATAACAAGGTTGTAAACACATGGTAGTATCAATTTATTTGTATTTACAACTATAATATTAGACAAATTCTTATCCTCCCTCTTTTAATGAGACTGTGGAATTCCCTGTTTATCAATTAAGAAAACATATTTATGTCCTGAGGTATGACATTGAAGGAGTTAATGTAGCAGCATATGTGGGTATAGCACTGCCATTCAGAGAGGCAATAAGATTTCGCTGAACATGTTTTATGACCTCTGCCCCTCATGAACACTGCCCCTGTGTCCTTCCTAAGGTATGACATCATGTATCATCAGGGAGTATTGTGCTAAATAATAAAAGAAGTAAAATGGACCCGATCCCAAACCAAAAATAAAAATAAAAATCCTAATTTACCAAAAAAATAAATAAGAAAAAAGTGTCTAATGATTATTATATCTCAATTTTACATCATAAACAGCTAAAAGTATATAACTTAAATTATATGATTTTGTTTTCCTTATTTGAATTATAGGCCTGATTTGTCAATATTTGTTGGGAAAAAAAATCCCACCTTTGCCCATTTTGTCGATAACAATTCCAAAATTTGCCATTTTATGGCTTTAAAAAATCCTGATTTGACCAGACTCCTCTTCACAAAAAGACTAAAAAAAAACATGATCATGAACACTGCCCCTCTGTCCTCAGGTATGACAGAGAAGGAGCTGATGTACCTGCCAGTAGGTATAGTGCTGCCACTGAGAGAGGCAATCTTCCACTGCCGGTGTAACCCTCCCTCCGATTGGCCTGAGGAAGCCTATACCCTCATTGGTAATGAATAATGCCAACATAATACTTGCTGTGTTAAAAAAAGTATTGTATTGCTTCTTACTTTTAAGTTGTTAAGGCTTTATTTCCAACCCTGGGATACTGATGAGAAGTGAACAGCATAAAACCTGAATGACTGAGAGTTACCTGCAAGCTGTTCTGATTTTATGGTGGTTGCATTTAGTCATTTTCACTTTGCTTCTGATAAGGGAAAGGGTTAAGATAAAGAATCTTATTACTGTTTAACAAACGTTTGAAAGACTTCAGCTGAACATTTTCTTATCTTGAATCTCAGGGAGCAGTCTATCTAAATTTTGAAATATTCAAATACAGACTATAAAGAAGTGTTATGTCCTAATGTTTGATAAATCACAGTATGACCAAATTATGATCCTATCATATGATTATGATGCTATACTATCTACACATTTTAAACCAGTAGTCAGCTATTAAATTAACGTTCATACATTCTGAATAATGTTCTTAAATGTTGGAATCTGTGACAAATCTGGTTTGCCTCAAACCCTATTCTGTTGTTCTATTGTGTTATAAGCCGTGAGACAGTGGCAAAGTAATTGCTAGTGTAAATAAAAGAGTATTATGAACAATCATTTGATTCTTTTCTGGGAAAACTGGACTAAATTTATGTTGGTCAATTGTTGTCCTAGATTAGCTTGTGCAGTCCTCACAGGCTAATCAGGGACGTAACTTTCCGCTTGTATGGAATTTTCTGTTAAAGGATTTATTTTCTAAATCAAAATTCAGTATAGGTGGGAAGTTTTGTCCCTGATCAGCCTGTGTGGACTGCACAGGCTAATCTGGTACCAAACATTTTGCACATGTATTTTGCCCAGTTTTCCTTCACATGTTAAGGTCATCCAAGGTTCAGTGATAAACTTTCCTTCACATGTTGAGGTCGTACGAGGTTCAGTGATATACTTTTCTTCGCATGTAAAGGTCATACGAGGTTCAGTGATTTACATTCCTTCACATGTCAAGGTCATCCAAGGTTCAGTGATATACTTTCCTTCACATGTCAAGGTCGTATGAAATTCATTGATAAACTTTCCTTCACATGTAAAGATTGTACGAGGTTCAGTGATATACTTTCCTTCACATGTCAAGGTCGTACAAGGTTCATTTATATACTTTCCTTTACATATCAAGGTCGTACAAGGGTCAGTGATATACTTTCCTTCACATGTCAAGGTCGTACGAGGTTCATTGATATACTTTCCTTCACATATCAAGGTCGTACGAGGTTCAGTCATATACTTTACTTAACATGTCAAGGTTGTACGAGGTTCAGTGATATACTTTCCTTCACATGTCAAGATCGTATGAGGTTCAGTGATTTACTTTCCTCCATATGTCAAGGTCGTACGAGGGTCAGTGATATACTTTCCTTCACATTTCAAGGTCGTGAGGACATCAGTAAGCTCCTGTCCCTGCACTCCCGGGACGATGTGGTCCCACCCCCAGGGATCTTCAAGCGCAAGCCAAACCCCCAGTCTCCTAGCAACACGAAGGAGGAGGATGATGGCATGGAACACTTTGATGATGAAGTGCGTGGTGGGCATGTTGAAAATTGTCATTGTGATACCATTACGAACAAGAAATTTATTTTAACTTAACCAAAATGTTACTTGTATACTCCCTGTAACTTTAGTTGGGATGGTTGTTATTTTACTGAAATTGTGTGTGTAGGTAGATAACTTGCAAGTCTAGCATGGATGGCATTTGGGACCAGATGGATCAAAGGTCAGTGTTACTTAACACGTATTTTGACACATTTTTGGTCCCCTGGAAAGTTAAATTTAATTAAAGACCTTTCTTACTAGATTCAAGTTTTAAAGGCGTCATTTCCAACCTTTAGATACTGATGAGCAGCAAACAGCTTAAAATCTTAACAGACTGTGAGTAACTCGAGTCTGTTCTTGATTTATGCTGTTTGCAAAGCCATTTTTACTTCACTTCTTTTGGGGGAAAGGGTTAATTGGAAAAACGGTTTTCAGATCAACAATTTGAATTTGGCTGGAGGTTATGTCCTGAAAATTGTGTAGTAAGATCATTTCAATAAATGCAGACCTGTTTACTTCTACAGATTCGCCGTAGTTACTACGGATTATTTGGCTAAACTACGCACTACGAATTTGTAGTGAAAAACTACGGATCCATCGATCAAAATGGTAAAATGTCAGTTTTTAATTGTATTTTCGCTTATTTTCGGTCTTAACGGGTAATGTATCGATCATAATCATTTTGGCGCTTGCGTAGTAAAAACGTTGAAATTCAAGCCTCCCGGGGAACGAGTGCTGATCGAGCTTGTCGAGTCGTCACCGAACGACAACTGACTTGCGTATTGGTTCGCGAATTTAACCGAATATATACGATTTTACGTTGCTATCCAGTATACACATCTCTCTCTCTATTGCGGAGAATACCGACGATAGTCGACGTATGAGGATTGAGCACGCCTGTTTTTAGACACGTCCAAGATGGCGGCAAGCAGACAAGAAATTGCGATTAACGGCGAAAATAATAAATACCATTCAAATTAACAACGGATATCATATGGTCATTAGGGAATAATGTAATGCGTGTGTCAACTACATGTGAGTTTTAAAAAAAATATTTATCAGAAATCTGCACAGTGAATGTGCGTCAAGAAAACGAGTGTTGGAAAATTGTCAAAGTTAAAGCATTTATTATAATTAGATGAGTATCGTTCGAAAATGGAAAGAGACAAACATGATTTGATTTATATGTTAGTGGATCTGTGTTTAATCAGATTCATATGCGTATTCTGCTTTATTATATTTATTACGCTGTACAGTTTAATGAAATAGCATTGAACTGAGGTTGTCAAGTGCAAAATATTGAAAGGTAAACCAAAGAACTATAGATTCTATAGGTCTTTGGGTAAACAAATAAAATATATTATTTTAACTCCATTTAATATATCATTAACACAACAAGAACACTAAAGGATGTTTGTCAATATTTGTTTGTTTTCCCCTAATGATAATTAATATAAAAAATACTGAATTAAATTAATAGCTTTTCTATAACAGCTTATGATCAAATGGTGTATTTAAGAATCTATAGATTATTGCAAGTTTAATATGCATGTGGATGGATATAAACTAAATATTGTCTTCATTGTAAGAAGACATTGAAGCAGCACTTTATAATATAAAATGCTGTCAAACATGCACTTAAAAACAATTTTAATTCTGTTTCTTATAATCATATGTATCATGCTGAATGTCTCCCAATTTCATGGTTTATCGCGCTATTTTTTCCAATTTCGTGGTTTATCGCGCTAATTTTCCCAAACCAAATGGCACAGGCTGTTACAAATCAAAGCAAAACAATCACTTAACAGATTTGATTATTAGCAACTAGATTCATCTAATGCTTTATGTACCGTTAAACTAATATGTGACCCAGTCATGGTGTTTTAATGCTCAAAATGATTGAAAAGTTTAAAACTACTGACAACAGCCCAAAACTACTGAGAGGTGCCCTCAATACTACTGAGAAGCCATCGGTAGGGTAAACAGGTCTGTAAATGTCTTAAATACTGAAAACCAGGTGTTATGCCATGGACATGTTTCTTGATTAATGTTGAGTAAGATTGGAATCAAAGCTGCAAAGTATTTTAGAATTGTTAGCGAAACCTTGAAACCTATCAGCTATTTTATAGGATGGAAGTACAGCTATTTTATAGGATGGAAGTAAAAGCTCTGAAGTCATGCCATATAAAGAAACCAAAATCCAGACTGGACAGGCTTATCTGGGACAACACTTTAGGCACATGCATTTAGCCCAGTTTTCCTAGTACTGTTGTTTTGTGTTTCAGTACCTACGGCTGCGGTTCAGCGAGGACCTGCGGGTGCAGGAGGCACGTAGGATGCTGCAGTCGTCGAGGCCAGTAACCATAGCGCTTACCCAGAAACCGGAGATCAGCGACCACGACTTCATAGAGGAGCAGGAGCGTCACCTGTACTCCATCTGCATACGTACAATGGCACTGTCCACTGGGAGGTGAGGGTTGTATTTGTTTATGCGGAGATTGTTGTCCCTGATAGCCTGTGCAGCTGGCACAGGCTAATCAGGGATGACAATTTCTGCTTTTATGGATTTTTCTTCTAAAGGAATTATCTGCTTAGCAAATATCTATTTAGGCAGAAAGTGTCGCCCCTGAATAGCCTTATCTAGGACAACACTTTACGCACATTCATTAAAGCTCCTTATCATTGAGGAGAAGGATGATCACCTTTGCTCCATCTGCTTACACACGTTGGCACTGTCCATTGGGCATTAAGGGAAATTAGGGCCATGCTCTGGAAAAATGTTGCCTAATGCATGTGTGTCAAGTTTTGTTCCAAAATAGCTTGTACAATTTGGAGGCTAATCAGGGAGAACACTCTGCTTTTATGGGGAAAAAATTGTTAAGTGAGTCTCTTCTAAATGAAAATCTAGAGGCAAAAAGTTTTGTCCCTGATTAGCCTGTGCAGACTGCACAGGCTAATCTGGGTCGACACTTTACATACATGCATTAAACCTCGTTTTCAAAAGAGGGAGACTGATTTAGAGGATAAGTTATATGTAGATTTAGGTAGATTGTATTTAAGGAACGGACACATAACTTTTGTTGGGACGGATTGGTCATGGAAATGTTCCTCCCTCTTCTTATGATTCAATTAGTTCAGTTGTCAATTACTGACATAAGTATGGCCATTTAGTAGTGGCAAACCAGATTACCTAGAAAAAGTAGGTAAACTTACCCAAAGACTAAGACCTATGACCTAAATATTGTTGAAAATGAAATAAAAAATGAAAACAATTAACACACCCACAAAATTAACATGCCTAACTAAGATTGTAATGAAACTCAGGACCGCCGTATTAAAATGCAGATAGCATGTGAAAATGTATGTTTAAAATGACATAAAATTTTGATTTATATTTGCTGTTTAATTGATTAACTCAACAGTTCCCTTTATTTCTATATTTTCCTATGATTTCTTTAAATAAATCCTATAATTTGAAAATACTAATTTTCAACTTTCTCTACGTTTTGAAATTGTTTTCTATACTTTACCAAAATGTGGTCATATATGCATCTGAAATTTGTTTGTGAACAGCTTATGAAAAATGTGTATGTTGATTTTTTCTTGGTCACTTTGCTTTAAAAAGCTCATATAAGTGAGTAGTCATATCATACTTGGTTGACAGCCTAAATATGCTAAATATCAGCTTAAAAGATAACAGTGGGTATTTAAACTCAAATATTTATTTTCAAGTGTTCATGATATCTGTTCATGTTATTGCTATTATATATACCACCTCCTTGTTCTATTAAACTTTTCTAATTAATTTTCTTCTCTGCTGTTTGCTATGAGCTGCCACATTTATTTTGCATAGAAGTTGTATGTTTTCAGAGGGATGTTCACGATGAGCACTTACTACCCTGTTCCCACGGAAACACTTCCTGTTCCAAAGCTCTGTCTCACTGGAAAGGCTCCTCCCAGGTGACATGAAGTTTTGTGCTCTTGTGTAATGCACACAAAAATGTTTATCTTGATTGTTGTAAGGATTTTTTTTTATCTTATCAGTAAAGTCACAATACTGTGTTGGAATTCTGTATGGATTGTTGTTATTTGTCAATTGTAAAACTTGATTGTAATTAGAAATAAATGTAAGTTTTGGCTTTTCTATATTTGGCAGTGCTTATAAAAATAAACATAAGCGTTTTATGCCCTCATGGGCCATGCCGGGCCAAAAACTAGGTCACAGGGTCACTTAGTGTGTTTCAAACATTCAGCATGGTATCCGCTCTCTAATTCAAGTATTTTTCATCCGATCTTCCCCAAACTTGGTCTAGATAATGTCTAAACCAAGTTCCAACATGGGCCATGCCGGGCCCAAAACTAGGTCACGGGGTCACTAAGTGCGTTTTATACATTCAGCATGGTGTCCGCTCTCTAATTCAAGTAGGGGAGTTTTCATCCAATCTTCATCAAACTTGGTCTCAAGTTTTATCTTAATGATGTCTAGTTCTGTTTCTTCTATACAAAAGTGCTTGGAATTTTATAACAACAATAAAAACTATATCAGCATAAAATATAGTTAAAGAAATTTAATGATCACCACAATTATTTTTTTTGCTACAGCCATTTTTGAAGTGCTTAATTGTAAGTAAATATACAAAATACGTTTACCATTTAACAGTTCATTTCAACAAATATTGATAACAATTAGACAAATTATTGAAATTTTGAGATATAATAAGTATAATCTTAAAAACAGCAATTATATGGTTTCAAATGAAAATGTATTTTTTTCATTTTTCATTATAATAATTCATAACCCCAATTATAATAATTCATAACACTAACCACCATTTAACCATTGCATTTTTAGTTATATATGTTATTTCTTATCCACAAAGTATAATTTTGTATTAATTTGAGAATTATATCTGCAATGAATATATATTTTACAAAAAATGAACACAACTTTACTGCCACAATTAATATTTAGTTTGCCTTGGATTTGACATCAAAATTAAGAAAGCAACAGCAACAAAAAACAATTGTACATAGTATTACTTAAGTGATAAAATAAACCTCAATATTTTGATTCACTTGTACATTACAAATGTAAGCCTGAAGTCATTAAATTGTCAAGAAATGTGTCCAACTAATTGTAACAATTTATTGAATTCCAGAGTATTCTTCTTCTAAAACATTAGCTTTGTAGAATAATGACTTCAATAGGCTATCATTGGCGCATATATACCAAAATGGCACAAATACTCGAATATTAATAGATCGCAATAATTATATATCATAAATTATATGTTACTGTAATTATAGCAATTGTTTTGTGACAAACAACACCTGGCATAAAGCCAGACAAAATTAGACTATTGTCAAGCAATATAAGTCCCCTACTGGCTCCACCATTGTCAGAAATTCCAGATTTTTTTTATATATATATTTGTTGCCATAGCAACCAAATTTTTTTATTTAGGAACAAAATGACATGACGTGCATAATGTCCATATTGCCATCTATCCATGTTTCAAGTTTCATGAAAAAATATTAAGAACTTTAACAGTTAATTATTGCAGGATCCAGAAAACCACCATTTTCAGCAGTATTTCTAGTCTATTTGTTGCCATAGCAATCAGAATTTTTGACGTCGGAACAAAATGACATGACGTGCATAATGTCCATATTGCCATCTATCCATGTTTCAAGTTACATGAAAAAATATTAAGAACTTTAAAAGTTATTGCAGGATCCAGAAAACCACCATTTTTAGCAGTATGTCTAGTCTATTTGTTGCCATAGCAACCAGAATTTTTTACGTCAGAATGAAATGAAATGACGTGCATAATGTCCATATTGCCATCTATCCATTTTTACAAGTTTCATGAAAAAATATTAAGAACTTTAAAAGTTATCGCAGGATCCAGAAAAAACACCATTTTCAGCAGTATGTCTAGTCTATTTGTTGCCATAGCAACCAGGTTTTTGACGTAGGAACGAAATAAAATGATGTGCATAATGTCCATATTGCCATCTATCCATGTGACAAGTTTCATGAAAAAATATTAAGAACTTTTAAAGTTATCGCAGGATCCAGAAAAGTGTGACGGACTGACGGAGACAAAACAATAAGTCCCCTCCGGTGAAATAGGTAGGGGACTAATTACCAATCAGCATCAGCATAGATAGATGTCATACGTGCTTGTTATCCCCCGCCTTATCCCCCGCCATAGGCGGAGGGATATTGTTTTGGCGTTGTCTGTCCGGAGCCATATCTTGGAAGTGCTTTGGTGGATATCATTGAAACTTGGTATGGGTATATATATGGATAACAGGATGATGCACGCCGAATGGCATTGTACACCATCTGTCATTAACGGAGTTATTGCCATTTGTATCTTGAAAAAATGCTTTTGAATATAAGCTTAGAGCTTTATCTCCATTAACACATGAGCCAGAGTCATGAAACTTGCCATAGTTATTCTCAATCATCTGGGGGTGCTTCACATTCAACACCCATAATCCTAGGGACTAAGGTCAAGGTCATGCATTGAGCTCAAAGGGCGTTGTCCATCCGTCCAGAAAACGTTTTGTGTCCAGAAGCATATTGGCGGGGGATATCAATTCAACGAATTTGCTTGTGTTAATTGGGGCTTACATACAAACGTGCATTAAAATATTTTATTTTCAAAAACAGTTAATTAACTTGTTAATTATGAAAGAAAAACTCTATGAATATGCTCTTCTTCTTACCTAGATATAAACTGTCATCACTTAATGAACCAATCACAGAAAAAATTGAAATATTACTTTTTAATACTTTTTATATCAATATGTTCCTGTCCACTTGAAGAGCTATTGCAAGTCCATAACAATGATTTTGTTGTTATTCATTTCTCCCACAATGATCTGGTCAGTGTTGGTATTGTAGCAGATGGACGATGGTCTTCTCACTCCATCTGTATTTGAAACAAGAGTCGCCAGCTTCTTTCTTCCCTCATGATCCACCTGTATCACAGTATTGGAGCGGTATGCACAGACAAGGACCTGTCCAGCAGGTGTGACATTTAGACCACGTGGATTCTGTAGATCAGAGTCAGTAAAAGCCGACAATACGGCTCCATCTTTGGCCAGTGTGAGGAGCTTGTGGTTTGTGTGGTTAATGACAAAGATGCGTTCACCATCAGGACTAACTGCACATTTGAACACTACAAATATACAACATGTTAGATACTAACAGGAAATAAATAATGACAAACACTTTATAAAAATCTAAAAATAATGTAATGAAAGTTCATTGTTGTTTTTAATATTCACAGTACAGCAGGAATCATATTTTATGTTTAAATAATGATATATAAATGTGTATAAAATGTTCAATGTCTTCAATATTCAAATTTATTTACAATACATTTACCTGCATTTGCACCTCCTGTATCCTCATACAGCTTTTTCACAAGTGTCCCAGTCATATTGTAGTGGTAGAGAGCAGTGAAAGAGGTGATGTACAATGCTCCCAGGTGATGGGCAATGCCAACAGCATCATGTTGTAACTGTAACTTCCTCCCAGTCACCAGCTGACCATTGCTCACAGATATGAAGTGCACAACACCTGCACCATAAGGAGATGTTGTTACAGCCACCTCACTGGATGTGATTTGGCAAATGTCATATGGGCAACCAGACACATCACAGTAACCGGACACATTGTAACTTTTGTCCAACAGTTTCACCTTCTTATTATTGTAATCTGCAACAATGACCTGACCACTAGGCAGGCTGCAAATGCCTTCAATATCGCAAGTCTGACTTGGGTCACTTGGTATTTTCACATTATACTCGGACTTCCTCTTCACATTCATCACCTTATCGAGAATCATTTTGAGTGTGAGATACTGCATACTGTCTACAATCCTCCCTAGACTAGACTGTTGAGACAGGTACAGCTCAATGTCAGTGTTTGCTTGGAATATTAGTGAACTCTGAACCTTCACAGGGTTTTCTCTTAGATATGTCTCAGACTCGTGTATTTTGTCCAGACATTTCCTGCTGGCTATGAACTCCATTTCTTTCTTGCTCTTATCACAAAGGCCCTGTACAGCTTCACTGAGTTGTTGGAGTTCATCTTTCAGTCTGCTGCAGTTGTCAACATCTTTCTTAAGAGAGACTTGCAATTTGGTCCTTATTTCATCCAATTCTTTCAAAGTAGTTTTTTCTAGTGCATCCAAGGCAGCATTTAAATTCTTACGCAGGTCTCTGATTTCTTGCAGTTTTTTACCATATGATCCCTCCACGGACTGTAGGCTGTCCTCTTGTGTTCTCTTTAAATTATTTATTTCAGCAAGAATTGTTTGAATTTTGATTGACAACAGCTTCATATCAACTGGCAGCTTTTTGGCTGATTCAGAAATTAGAGCCACATTGCTACATTGTCTGAAATAGCAACATAAATCTCAGTAATCAATTATAAAGTAGACATAAAATATCTAGGTGAAATAAATTATATACATAATAAGGGTCAAATTGACAGTGCTTCAAAAGTAGGCGTGTTCATATTTATGTATATTTTGAATATAATTCTTTCTTAGTAGTCCCTTACCAGTGAAAACCATCATTAATTACAGAATGTGAATTATAAACAATGAATGTCCCATTTTTTAATCTAGATGTGTAGAAAAAATGTCCACAAATATTATTCCAGTAATATAATTTCAAAATTTTGAAAACAACTCTTGAAATTCTTTAAATAAGTGAGCTTTGAAACTTTTACCTAATTAAGATATTTGATTGATGTAAGTGATAATAACCTCCCTTTTTAATAGTGTGTACTCATTCAACTACATGTACTGTAATAAATCTTAGTTTTTGACTCTTAAAAATTATTTTTTGTGCCCCCGGTAGGGTGGCATTAAGCAGTTGAACTGTCCGTCAGTCAGTGTGTCAGTATGTCCGTCCGTCCAAAAACTTTAATGGCCATAACTTTTTCAATATTAAACATAGCAACTTGATATTTTGCATACATGTGCACCTCATGGAGCTGCACATTTTGAGTGGTGAAAGGTGAAGGTCAAGGTCATCCTTCAAGGTCAAATGTAAAATATATGGCGTCTGTCCGTCCGTCCGAAAACTTTAACATTGGCCATAACTTTTTATGCCCCAGGATCGATAGATCGAGGGTATATTGTTATTGTCCTGTCTGTCTGTCTGTCTGTCATTCTGTCACCAAAACTTTAACCTTGGTTAAAGTTTGATAACTTTTTTAATATTGAAGATAGCAACTTGATATTTGGCTTGTATGTGTATCTCATGGAGCTGCACATTTTGAGTGGTAAAAAGTCAAGGTCTAGGTCATTCTTCAAGGTCAAAGGTCAAATACCATTGTATTTTTCTTTCCTAAAACTTTAACCTTCATTAAAGTTTTATCATAACTTTTTTAATATTGAACACAGCAACTTCATAATTTGCATGAATGTGTATATCGAGGAGCTGCACATGTTGAGTGGTGAAAGGTCAAAGGTCAAACATTAAAAAAAAAAAATACATTTCTCTATTCAATCTCTTACTTGCTTCTTGTGGAGCTGCACACTTTGAGTGGTGAAAGGTCAAGGTCATCCTTCAAGGTCAAAGGTCATATATATTGCTTCAAAGCGGCGCAATAGGGGGCATTGTGTTTCTGACAAACACATCTCTTTTTCAATATTGAAGATAGCAACTTAATATTTTGCATGCATGTGTATCTCATGAAGCTGCACAATTTGAGTAGTGAAAGGTGAAGGTCAAGGTCATCCTTCAAGGTCAAATGTCAAATATATGGCGTCTGTCTGTCCGTCCGAAAACTTTAACATTGGCCATCACTTTTTCAATATTGAAGATAGCAACTTGATATTTGGCATGCACGTGTATCTCATGGAGCTGCACATTTAAAAAGGTGGAAGGTCAAGGTCATCCTTCAAGGTCAAAGGTCAAATATATGGCATCCATCCGTCCGAAAATTTTAACTCTCGCCATAACTTTTTTATGCCCCTGAAGGGTGACATATAGTTTTTGAACTGTCCGTCTTTCTGTTTGTCAGTCAGTCTGTGTGTTTGTCCGTCAGTCTGTCCGTCCGTTTGTTCGTCCATCCGTCCGATTCTTTAACATTGCCCATAACTTTTGCAATATTGAAGATAGCAACTTGATATTTGGCATGCATGTGCATCTCATGGAGCTGCACATTTTGAGTGGTGAAAGGTCAAGGTCATCCTTCAAGGTTAAAGGTCAAGGTCAAAGGTCAAATTTTGCAATATTGAAGGATAGTAACTTGATATTTGGCATGCATGTGTATCTCATGGAGCTGCACATTTTGAGTGGTGAAAGGTCAAGGTCATCCTTCAAGGTCAAAGGTCAAATTTTGCAATATTGAAGATAGCAACTTGATATTTGGCATTCATGCATATCTCATGGAGCTGCACATTTTGAGTGGTGAAAGGTCAAGGTCATCCTTCAAGGTCAAGGTCAAAGGTCAAATTTTGCAATTTGAAGATAGCAACTCAATATTTGGCATGCATGCATATCTCATGGAGCTGCACATTTGAGTGGTGAAAGGTCAAGGTCATCCTTTAAGATCAAGGTCAAAGGTCACAATTTTGCAATATTGAAGATAGCAACTTGATATTTGGCATGCATGTGTATCTCATGGAGCTGCACATTTTGAGTGGTGAAAGGTCAAGGTCATCCTTCAAGGTCAAGGGTCAAATTTTGCAATATCAAAGATAGCAACTCGATATTTGGCATGAATGCGTATCTCATGGAGCTGCACATTTTGAGTGGTGAAAGGTCAATGTCATCCTTCAAGGTCAAAGGTAAAATATATGGCTTCAAAATGAAAAAAATAATACAGGTGTCCCAAAATTCAGAGACAGGTATATTATGTTTGTTTGTCAATAATTATATTGAAATAAAAATAATAAATTAATGTGCAATTATTGTATTGGTTTGTGCTCTTCTATCTCTGCTTTGAAAAAAAAACAGTTGAAATCTCTGCAATCTCTTACCTCAAATGGTATTTAAAGGGTAAAAACTTACTGCTTCCTTAAAACGATATCATTTCAAATGCTGTTGGGTGAACAATCGTTTATTACTTGTGTAAATGGTGATTTACCAAATAAAGCAAATGTAATGGTCCATTGGGCTTAGGCATTATATTAATTTTGTAGTGTTTTAAAACATTAATGCGGTGTTAAAAACACATGATTGAAGGGTCACTAGATAAGCGAAAACAGGCAAAAAATCTGGTTATATAGCTCTTTAAAAGATACTGTTAGAAAATGTGGAGTCATTGGACGAAAACCAAAATATCCGAAATTAAGAGTCACAAAAAATAATTGTGTCCGAAAAATTAGAGTAATTACAGTAGCCCTAGTTCCCTGTTTCACTTACCTGTGATTCAGTAAAACACAATCAGAGCAGCACAGCTGACTGTGGTCTTGGCTTAGTTCCCTGTTTTACTTACCTGTGATTCAGTAAAACACAATCAGAGCAGCACAGCTGACTGTGGTCTTGGCAAAACATTTTCAGTTTCTTGTTGTTGTGAAGGTCACATTTCAGGAGCAAATCCTCCGTGGTCTTTGTTAAAGGCCATTTATTTGTTTCCCCTCTTCCATATTTCAAATGGTTTACAAATATTTGATCATGATAATGAATGCATTTTTCACAAAAACACCTCAAACATGTTTCACAAAAAATTGCAGCACTGGCTTCTATATTTTTACTTTCACAAGGGTCACACAAATAGTCCTTCACTGAATCTGAAGATTTATGAACTGAATCTACAAAAGTTGCCATGCTCAAAAGGCGTTGAGAACTGTCTTCTATTAAATAGTAGTGTTTTCGCTATTATTTTGACTACTTTTATGAAATACAATTTGTGATATCAAAACCAGAATGTGTTGCGAATCGACAGGCACAGTTTTCAGTATTATACACAATGTACTGAAACTTAAGCTAGTAAAGGCTGCCTAATATTGGCTGTTAAAGATCACAACCCACTTTAAATACACACTTAAGTACAAGGTCCATAGTCAAGTCACAAAATGATCTTGTTCATAGATAACGTTTAACATTTGGCAGATAACAGTGGTATTAACCATGTATTCAGTTAAAGGGACTTGTTTGCAGTTGTTTAATGTATATTTTAACAATTGTCTAATAGTAAGAATGTAATATCAGGAATGGTCTTAACTTATTATAAATGCAAGAAGAAAAGGTTAATACAAAATATTGCCTTGCCCAAGTTTAACCCTTTCCCACTTAAAAGCGAAGTGAAAACGGCTATGTGCAAACAGCATAAAACCAGAACCCCTGAGAGTAACTTGCAGTCTGTTCAGGTTTTATGCTGTTTGCTGCTCATCAGTATCTAAGCATTGGAAATGAAGTCTTTAAAACTTTAATCTACCTAGAAAGGTCTTCAATTAAATTTAACTTTCTGACGGACTACAAATGGGTAAAAATATGTATCTAAGTGGTAAAGGATTAAGGAAGCAAAATCTAACATGCTTCAACAACACCACTGAGGCATTAATACTTTACTCCAACATTCAAACAGCATGTTAGTTATATACACATTTTCCAAACGTTCAATAAAGGTGTTACAAACACTCTTTAATGGTACGGAATTGCTTGATAATTATCCATAAATCATCCATTTTATGAGGCATGGTTTTTATTTTGCTTGTGTGAATAAAATAAAGCAATTATTTTTTTAGCCTATTAATATTTTGAAGAAAGTTGTCAGGTGTCTAAACTATGAAAACTTCTCTTTAACAATTATGATTCTGTCATTGGTAGTACATGGTATATACATTCATATACATGTAAAAGGTAGTAAATAAATTTTAAAATCTACCAAGACACTTGGGTCAGGTGTTTGATATTTGGTGTTTAGCATGGTATTGGGGTTCTTGGCCAAGTTTGTTGAAATTATGCCTCTAGGGTCTGAATATATGTGTATATTGAAAACTTTAGAAATCATCTCTGAAATCGCAGGACCCAGAGGTTTGTTAGTTGGCATGCATGGTCTTGTAGTGGTTTTAATATTTTATCGGCGACATCGTTGTGGTCCTCTACTAGTTTGTTCAAATCATGGGGTCAAAATTGACCCCATTCTAGGATTATATGTTGTTGTTTTTTAAATGTTTATAGTTAAAACTAAAGTTTTATGCCTCGGATCAAATGATTGGGGGTATATTGTTTTTGGCCTGTCTGTCTGTAATTGTGTGTGTCTGTCCCAAAATTTAAACTTGGTCATAACTTTTGCAATATTGAAGATAGCAACTTGATATTTGGCATGCATGTGTATCTCATGGAGGTGCACATTTTGAGTGGTGAAAGGTCAAGGTCATCCTTCAAGGTCAAAAGTCAAATATATGGCTTCAAAGCAAATAGGGGGCATTGTGTTTCACAAACACAGCTCTTGTTATTTATAGAATTTTCATTGTTTTGTACACACAAAAGACACAAATGGTCAAACCCACATAGATATTGAGGCCTCCCTTGGAAGAAGGCAGCATATAGTAGTCACTCTGTGCGTTTGTGGGAACCTCCTGCCTTTGCTATAACTTTGACATTTATTGGATTTTGAAATTAAGTGGTGCATATGTCTGCCATTGTAAGACAACATTTCGCATGTAACACCTGTCCCCTTACCTCATAAGTCAAGGTCACACAAAAATGTCAAATGTCAAATTGACCATTAAATTTCCTGTCTTTGCTATTACTTTTTCGATTTTGGATAAACTTGGTACAAATGTAACCATCATAAGACGATGTGTCACATGTAAACACTGTCTCCTAACTAAAAGATCAAGGTCACACTTTAAGTTTAAAGGTCCAATTTGACCATAAAGCAGCTTACTTTTGACCCTGTCCTTCTCTCCCCAGGAACACTACAGTGGACCTGTCCCACATTGAAACCCCTAACAACATATTTTACCCCCTCCCCTTCTCCCAAGAACTACAGTGGACCTGTCCCACATTGACACCCCTTCCAACAGGTTTTAAACCTTCAGTTCTCTCTCCAAAGAACACTACAGTTGACCTGTTCCACATTGACACCTCTCCCAATATAGTTTACACCTCCCCTTATCTCCCCAAGGAACACTACAGTGGACCTGTTCCACATTGACATCCCTCATAACATGTTTCACACCCTCCCTTTCTCTCCCCAAGCAACACTAGAGTGTACCTGTTCCACATTGACAGCTCTCCAAATATATATTACACCTCCCCTTCTTTCCCCAAGGAACACTACAGTGGGCCTGTTCCACACTGACATCCCATATAACATGTTTTACATCCTCCCGTTCTCTACCCGGGAACACTACTGTGGACCTGTCCCACATTGACATCTCTTCCAACATGTTTTACCCCACCCCCTTCTCTCACTTAGGAATACTACAGTGGACCTGTCCCACATTGACACCCCTTCCAAAATGTATCACACCCTCCCATTCTCTCCCTAAGAACACTACAGTGGTCATGTCCCACATTTACACCCCTCCAAATATGTTTCACAACCTCCCCTTCTCTCCCCTATGAACACTACACTGCACCTGCCCCACATTGACACACTTCCCAACATGTTTTACACCCTTGCCTTCTCTCCCCTATGAACACTACAGTGGACCTGTCCCAAACTAACACCCCTCCCAACATGTTTTACCCCTTCCCCTTCTCTCCCCAGGAACACAACAGTGCACCTGCCCCACATTGACACCCTTCCCAACATGTTTTACACCTTTGCCTTCTCTCCCTTAGGTACACTACAGTGGACTTGTCCCAAACTAACACACCTCCCAACATGTTTTACCCCCTCCCCTCCTCTCCCCAGGAACACTACAGTGCACCTGCCCCATATTGACACCATTCCCAACATGTTTTACACCCTTGCCTTCTCTCCCCTAGGAACACTACAGTGGACCTGTCCCACATTTGCACCCCTTCCAATATGTTTCTGCCCCTCCCCTACTCTATAGGAAATTTACAGTGGACCTGTCCCACATTGACACCCCTTTCAACATGTTATACCCCCTACTCTTTTCTCCCCTAGGAACACTACAGTGGACCTATCACACATTGACACTCCTCTCAATATGTTTTACACCCTATCCTTCTCTTCCCCAGGAACACTACAGTAGACCTGTCCCACATTGACACCCCTCCCAACATGACCGCATGGCCCCAGTTCCACAATGGTGTGGCAGCTGGACTCAGGATCGCAGACTTCTCTCAGATAGATTCGTCCTGGATCGTGTTCAACAGACCACAAACTAACGAGCTGACCAATGAGTATGCAGGCTTCCTCATGGCGCTTGGACTGAACAAACACCTGGTCAAGATGAACATACTCAACAAGCATGACTATCTCAGCAAGGTATTCCTTGATTTCTCATAAATTTCATTTAAAATTTGTGCCAGGGTTCAGCTCGACAATATTTACCTGGCAATTACCTTTATGCATTTATATATTAATTTATGATTGCAAAGAATTTATTAGTTTGAGCTTTAAAGCCACTTTAACCCTTTACCACTTAGATACCTATTTTCACGCATTTGTAGTCCCTCAGAAAAAATATATTTAATTAAAGACCTTTCTTACTAGATTCAAGTTTTTTAAGCTTCATTTCCAAACCTAAGATACTAATGAGCAGCAAACAGCATAAAACCTGAACAGACTGCGTGTTGCTCACAGACTGTTCTGGATTTAGGCTGTTTGCACATGGTCATTTTCACTTTGCTTCTGAGTAGGAAAGGGTTAATTGAATGAAGTGTATCTTACTAAATAAATGGTTATGGTCTCATCAAACATTTGCAATACGGGCATGAACTTAACTGAATGCAAATATAGGAAGCAATCCATGTGTAAAATAATGCCAATGTAGTTAACGAGTACCAGGTATATGTTGTCTGGCTAAATTGTTTGAATTCTTTTTTATGTGAGTGGTCTTTGGAAAATGAGGGGATTATTGTCAATCTTCACGTTATGGTCTATCAGCTAATCAAAATCTATTATTAACTAAGGGTTTATAATACATGATTATTAAACATCATGTGTCTTACTGACCAATAACTTCATTATTAAAGAAGATTAAATGTTCAGCATTTATGTGTGTTTACCTATTTTCAGTTATTGTAATTCACATCATTGTCTCTTTGGACATTTCCATTCCAATAACATGCTGATTATTAGCGACAAAATTTGGTTTTGGACTAAAAACTTGCTTAAAAGTTCCTTTATAAGACAATGCAAGTGGCTTGAAACCTTTGTAACCATTGCACACCTGGATACTGCTTAAAATGGGAAACAGTAGAATGCATGCTGTATATTAATTAATAATTATGAGTACCTGTTGAAAGCCTTAGTTAAGGCCATTTATAATCTTTATATGTAATGTATTGTGACTATGGTTGTGGTAAATCTCTTGCCCTAAATTATTACCTAGTAGTGATTTATTTAAGAGAAGCTCCTATTTCAAATTATACATACTGCTAGTGCCTTGTAACTTGGATTAACCCTTTCCCACTCAGAAGCAAAGTGAAAATGGCTATTTGCAAACAGCATAAAACCAGGACAGCCTGCGAGTGACTCGCAGTCTGTTCAGGTTTGATGCTGTTTGCTGCTCATCAGTATCTAAGGGTTGGAAATAAAGCCTTTAAAAATTGAATCTAGTAAGCCAGGTCTTTATTAAATTTAACTTTTAAAGGGACTTCAAAGGCGTTCAAATACATATCTAAGTGGAAAAGAGTTAATAAGAATCAATGACCACAGCCTAATCTACATGTTTAGAACTGTGTTGTGTATTTCAGGGCCATGAAATGACAACCATTGGTCTGTTGTTAGGACTCTCTGCAGCCAGGTACAGATTGTTCTTTCTTTTCTTATTAGACACAGTGGTTATTATGTCAGAGTTTGATGTCATTCATTTGACCTGCATCATGCGAAAATGGGTATTACGAAATGTGTGGCTCCCGACCTTGTCTGCTGATAAGCCACAAAACTGTGTGTGACATTATAGCAATTGCACATGCTAGTCTGGAGCTACACAAGCTTCATATGGCGTAATACCCATGTTCACATTTGTAATTTTATAAATTTTAGTGAAATAGATATTTATGCCCCCCTTCGAAGAAGAGGGGGTATATTGCTTTGCTCATGTCGGTCGGTCTGTCGGTCCGTCCACCAGGTGGTTGTCAGACGATAACTCAAGAACGCTTGGGCCTAGGATCATGAAACTTCATAGGTACATTGATCATGACTCGCAGATGACCCCTATTGATTTTGAGGTCACTAGGTCAAAGGTCAAGGTCACGGTGACCAGAAATAGTAAAATGGTTTTTAACCAGGTTTTCCGAAGGAAAAAACTGGTTATTAGATTGGCGAATGCGGGCGGGCTGGCTGGCTGGCGGGCGGAACAAGCTTGTCCGGGCCATAACTTTGTCGTTCATTGTGAGATTTTAAAATCATTTGGCACATTTGTTAACCATCATTAGACGGTGTGTCGCGCGAAAAAATTACGTCAATATCTCCAAGGTCAAGGTCACACTTTGAGTTCAAAGGTAAAAAATAGCCATAAATGAGCTTGTCTGGGCTATAACTATGTCATTCATTATGAGATTTTAAAATCATTTGGCACATTTGTTCACCATCATGGGACGGTGTGTCGCACGAAAGAATCACGTCAATATCTCCAATGTCAAGGTCGCCACGACTAAAAATAGATTTATTTTAAAACAAACTTACAAAGGGGGTTAATTTTGTTTGTTCATTTCAAAAGTTCAGTTTGAGTTGTCTCCCTTTATCAGATTTTTTTTCACAATGAAAACCTGGTTTTGTGACAATTTTGTCCCTTGTTTAATGATAACTCAAGAACGCATACGCCTAGGTTCATGAAACTTCATGGGTAGATTGATCATGACTTGCAGATGACCCCTATTGATTTTGAGGTCACTAGGTCAAAGGTCACGGTGACCCGAAATAGTAAAATGGTTTTCGGATGATAACTCAAGAACGCATACGCCTAGGATTATGAAACTTCATAGGTAGATTGATCATGACTTGCAGATGACCCCTATTGATTTTGAGGTCACAAGGTCAAAGGTCACGGTGACCCGAAATAGTAAAATGATTTTCGGATGATAACTCAAGAACGCTTTTGCCTAGGATCATGACACTTCATAGGTACATTGATCGTGACCCGCAGATGACCCCTATTAATTTTCAGGTCACTAGGTCAAAGGTCAAGGTCACAGTGACAAAAATCGTATTCACACAATGGCTGCCACTACAACGGACAGCCCATATGGGGGGCATGCATGTTTTACAAATAGCCCTGGTTAAACTTCATGTATAGTAATTATGACTGCATGTCAATGTTTCTTAAGGTATCAGAACTGAAATGAATGTCATGTAAAATCTCATTTTTATAAATGACTGTCACTCGGAAAGTTTTAGAAGTATGTGCTTAAAACTGAAAACTCTCAAATTCAAAACAATATACTGGAGCCAATATGTGACAATATTTAATAAATGCCTCCATAGTGTTGATCATTTAGGCTAGTTTTTGCATGCACACCTTACTTGATTATACGTTTCGAAGCCTGCTAGCTAAGATATAGGTATAGAGATAGACTACAAATCTGGGGATTAATCCCTGGCAAAACCACATAATAGTGATGGGATTGGTCATGAAATCATTATCCCTCTTTTCTCTGATTCATGTACAGTACAGCCAATGCAGAACAAACGTATTTCGCGATCCGCTGCGTCAAGGCGCAACAAGTGGATGCCGAGTCGGCTGTTGAAGCCGCGGCGGCACATCGCATTTCGCCACGATGCTTCGCATATGTCCGCTGAGGCAAGAAGCGATCGGCGACATGATGCCGAGTCGATGCGCATCATAAAATAAACATCTTTTAAAAATGATAAGTGAGTCAATAAATTTTAAAAGAACAATTATAATAATATCTAAAATCATAATTAATTTAATGTATCTATAACTGCATACTTACCATTTTTCCCGTCGCTACTCATTACCCGATAGTCCCGTTTACTCCAGTTTAAAAGCAAATTTTGGTAAATATTTACGATAAAAGTTCTCATGAATTTCAAGAAATACAAACATACGCCATTTTTCTTAAGTGTCAAATAAATTTTGGCATTTGTTTCTATTTAAAGATGTGATGAAATAATGTCCAATCGGGCCGTTTTTTTTCCACTGAACACGTGTAAATCGCCTGACGTGATGTTCATGTTTTTATACAACACAAAATACACCCACACTTTCCATGCGACGTTCTACGTGTCTGCATAATTTTTGTGCGCTTTTTATAGAGACAAAGGATAAAGCACTGTTTATTTGACGCTATGATTTAATTGTTAATGTTGCGTTAGCATTAAAATTTTGAAGCATGTTTCGGATTACATATTGAATAATGCTCATTTGAGAATCAAACGAATCATTTACAGTTGTGCGTAATTAATTCAACGATAATTTGTTACGGCGCATTACATGTCGAATAAATTTGAGGACGTGATATTATATAAATAGTCTATAAAGCATCATATAAAAATCATATCCGCTTATTATAACGTGAAAATAATAACTATGAAAGCAGCGTAAATCTAGGTTTCGACGCAGCACAAATGTACATGTAGTTGTATATCTTTGCACTTGATCATCCGTGTACCTATGCGGCTGATTTATGCCGCGAAAGTATGCGAGGTTAATACAGACTCTGCATTGCGGGGATCGTTGCCGAGTGCCTCGGCGATACGCCGCGTGAACACACGACGCGGCCGCTGAGTACTAATTTTCTGGCCGTGGCGTGAGCGAGGATAATGTTTGTTCTGCATTGGCTGTACTGTAGGACAGTGATCACTTATTGTCATAAAACAGCTTAACCCTCATAAGAAGCAAAGTGAAAATGGCTTTTGCAACCAGCATAAAACCAGAACAGCCTGCGAGTAACTCGCAGGCTGTTCAGGTTTTATGCTGTTTGCTGCTCATAAGTAACTAAGGGTTGGAAATGAAGCCTTTAAAAAATTTAGTACGAAATTAAAAGTAACTTTTTATGGGACTACAAATGCGTCAAAATACGTCTAAGTGGTAAAGGTTTAACCAGGAGTTTTTACTGACCACCGTCACATGACAAAAATACTGTTGAAAACAGCGATAAAATAAACAACAATACATTTCTCCATTTCCCAACAGCCGCAGCACGATGGATCTAGCCACATGCAAGATTCTCAGTATCCACCTGCCTGCCATGCTGCCTCCCACCTCCACAGAGCTCAATGTCTCCCACAACGTGCAGGTGGCGGCCATCTTGGGTATTGGACTCCTCTTCCAGGGGACCGGCCACCTGCACACTGCCGACATCCTGCTGCAGGAAATAGGTGAGTAGTGGGTGTGGATTGCCGTGTTTTAAAGAAATAGGATTTCTAGCAGGACTTCTTACAGGTTTTGTTCAAGTATTTCTCTGCATTTCATGGGTGAAGGTAAAATTAGACCAAATTTGTCTTAATTGCCATTGCGGTTTTTGCTTTAAGGTTGGGGGGGGGGGGGGGGGGGGGGGTAATTTTCAGACATTTCATATACTGATTTAAATTTAGACAAATACAATTCAATTGATACAATTAAAATCAAAGGTGAAATTGCATGCAACTTTAAGACTTTAAAGGCCACACTGGCACATGAACCAAGTTCAAGTTGTTGAAATCATTTTTGTCAAACAGCATACTGTGATATTGGCGCGAAACTATGACTTCTATTGCTATATTGAAAAATGAAAAGGAATGCCAATACTTTTCACGGAAAGTATTTACATCATCTGACAACTTGTTTATGAAGAATTAGAATGATTATGAATATTTATGTTTAAATATGCACACTGGGTGGGCTAATAGGGAAATGAAAAACAGGTCTATTGATTGGTATGTTGTTTAAAAGGCCTACAGTTTCTCAGGTAAGCATTCAAAGATCCTCAAGATCCTCTTGCTTAATGCTTAGTATTTAGAATAATACACATTTATATTAATTAAAAAAACACAATCTGTGCTATCTATAGGCCGACCGCCTGGCCCTGAGATGGAGAACTGTACAGATCGGGAGTCTTACTCCCTGGCAGCCGGCCTGGCCTTGGGTCTTGTCATGTTTGGAAAAGGTCAGGAAACCGTGGGTACCAGCGATCTGAGCATGGCTGACACCCTGTACCACTTCATGGTGGGCGGACACAAGCGGCCACTCACTGGTCCCAGCCAGGAGCGGTACCGGACGCCCAGTTACCAGATACAGGAGGGGAACCTGGTGAATGTGGACGTCACCTCTCCGGGGGCCACACTGGCCCTTGGCATGCTGTACTTCAACACCAAGAACAGGTAGAGACTGTTTTTATGCCCCCCCCACCCACCTCCACTAAAAGTGGGAGGCGTTAAGCATGGTACTTTTCTGTCCATTCGTACATTCATGGTTTGAATTCACCTATCCATTTTATCTTGTCTTGTTATATGTGATGTGGAACATTTATGTCCCTAGTTTAAAGGTCATATTTAAGGTCAGGGTTCATATTTGGGCATAGTACAGCATGCTCACTTTGTATTTTCAACATTCAACTTTATCCCCTATTTAAATAAGGCAGCATTTAGCATTTGCACTGTTTTCCAGTCCATCTGTCTGTTCTAGTGTGACCAGAGCTACAGATAAGCTGCGTATTTGCGTAAATACGCAATCAAAAAGAGTCGGATACGCAATTTTTTCAAAATCTGTGCGTACCGGTACGCAAAACAAATCGCCGATACCCAATTCGAGCCGCCTTATATGCGTAATGAAAAATCCCGTTTTGTTTTGGCCGTTTTGACTCGATTCTTAATCGACAAGCGCTTGTTTTATCTGGTAACGTATTTACCAATCGTTTAGATGATAACACGTGCGATTCAAACAAAATGGCATCTCGAAGCAGACGAAAAGTTCCGCAAAAAATACAAAAAAAAAAACATATAGATTCCTGTGTTGTGGTAAATAAATCCAAATCTAAAACAATTGCAAAGGGTATAGTTAATGACATTATTGATTTGTTTTATTTTTTTGGCAATGCAACCGGACTCTGATGGCTGTCAGAAAATAAAAAAAAATTGAGTTGAAACCCGTGTTACTATTATTATATTTAATTTTGGTTTTGGGCATTTTCGGTCAAAATACACTATATTATACTATTCAAACACCATTCCAGCCCCCTATGATGGGGTGTGTTGTGTTTCCAAAACGAAAGTACTGGCCCATATTGGAACAAAAACAAGTAGAAACACATTCGATGAGTAGGTTGAGAAATTCCATTGGCTTCAGATTGTTGAATCTGGTAGCAGAAAGATGGAACAACCTATACTACTGCAATTGAATACATAACAGTGACTTTATGTAGGTACGGTTTTGAGATGCTTTATTCATGTTTTATTGCAATTACCCAATTCAGTTGTTTGTTTTGGTACAAATACCCAATTATTTTTTATATGAGCGGGTATCATACTTTTGGATACCCAATCACGTTTTCCATTACCCAATTCATTCTTATTTTGAAGGGTATTACCCAATTACCCCAAAAAGCTTATCTGTAGCTCTGAGTGTGACCAATTTTGTTTCCCAGACATAATTGTGCCATATATTGATGATATTTTACTTACCTGTACAAAAGTATAATAAATTTTCTTCATAAGATGATATGTTGCAGGTAACATTCTCTTTGCCTCAATTAAGGTGAAGGTCACAATAAGAGGTCAGAGGTCAAATTTTGTCATAAAACAACAGCTTTAAAATTCTGGTCTTTGCCAATACTTGGATGGATTTTGAAATAACTTGACACAAATATAAACAATCATGAGACAACATAGTGCATGTAACACCCATCCCCCTTCCTCAAAGGTGAAGATCACACTAAAACACTTAGAGATCAAAAATCATATGTCAAATTCATCTCTTGAAGGTCAACATTAGCCACAATACATCTTGACAATTTCTGTCTCAGACATAGCTTTGTTATATATTGATGGCTTATATCTGAAAAGA